>NW_010125722.1:0-27766 GCF_000699245.1 Pterocles gutturalis | reverse complement strand
CCGAGCCAAGGGCTAACCCACCACAGGATTTAAATGGTATTTAAAAACATGTATTAAATTTGAAACTATTAAGAAGTGTATTTTCCGAAGCTATTTACACAAGTATAAATCCCCCTCCAGGACATGCCTGGAGTTTTCTGTTGCTAAACTTGTTACTGAAGCATTGTGAGATTGTTACCAGGAGAGGAGATGACCTTGTTGAGAGTGAAGAATTAAATATGTAGTAATTAAGAGATCACTTCTCTTCATATTCAGAATAAAATAAACTGAACACCTCAGTCACTAACATTTTTTTAATAAAAAAAGATTGTTTGATCTGCCTTCCTTTGAGATAGCAATTAAACAATTTATTACCAACGGCCAGGCAGGTATTAGTTGTTAACAGCACTAAGTGCACATTGCATTTCTAAATTCAATCCACTCCCTCCAAAAACTGCAAAGGACAAGCAGGACTGTTGTTTCAGATACGTTCAGCTGCACATGTAAAACACAGACTTCCCAATTAAATGGTTCCATACATATGCATGCTAAAGACTCAGTCACATTGGTATTTATTTGATGATGAACATTTACAACTACAAAAAAGTTACTTCAGAGGCTATTGATTAAAGCAAAGCTCGTGTCTCGTTGTTCTCAAGAATTACCAGAAATCTTAAGTATAAGAAGACTTAATTTCATCAGCTGCAAATCCACTGAGGAGTGGTGTAGCTACTAGACCTTATTGGAACTCAGTAATCAAAAAGAGGGAAATGTACCTCAGTTCTGTTCCTCTGTCCAACACTGTGAACTAGGGAAAGTTTGGAATTCTTTACATTCAGCTTTGTAAATTGAATATGATGCCATTTAGTCAGGTTTATCATGATTGATACAAATGTAATGGCCAGTCAATAAGATAACCGGGAATAGATTGCAAGATCTTGTATGAAGGTCTCATCAAGGTCTGACTTTTAGCATGCAACTACTATAATAACATCAGGCAAGCAAAAGTCTGAATCAATAGCCTATTAGTTATGTGTTATATCTGGTTACAGATACAGGAAGCTGTAGGTAAATCCAGCTATATAGTAAATGTGATATAGCTTATTTATCTATGTTCACGTATCATCTACCTTGTATTTAAAGGTAAAAAATGCATCTGAAGGTTTTAAAAGACTAGTTAGTTATCTAACAGGTTATCTTACCTGTTCTGATTGGCTACACAGGCAGCTTTAAGATATCTTGTTTATATACCCATACCTTTATTCGCAATATATGGCCTTGGTTGGTAATTTTTTCTACCACTGGAGTAAAATGGTCTGCATGTGATTTTGTTAGGTTTTTATTATTATTATTATTATTTTAGGTTTTTTTCATAAGGAACAGTGTTATTTTAGCTGTTCAAGGGGGGAAAAAGAATGAAAACTTCTAACTAGCTCCCACCCCAAATAATGAACAAAACAGGATATCATAGTTAAGAATATAGCAGTGGATGTCACAAAATGCCATTCTTATTTTGTTCTTAAATTTTTAAGTAAATGATAAATCAGCTCATCTTCATTTAAACTACTCCTAGAAAAATATGTGCTGATTCATTCTCCTGAATCTTTCTAATGAAGTTAATGTTTGGGTGAAACACCCTCTCCCAGAGGTTTCTGCTGGAAGCTCATTATCAGCCACCCCATGATAAATAAGTTTAGTATGTATACATAAATATGTTATAATGAGGTACAAAATAGTAGCACAGCTATTACACCACTTAAAAAAAAGTGTACTTTCACATACAGAAACCAAGAGCGGGTTCACGAGCTGTGAAGATCTAGACTGCATCACTCCCTGCCATACAGAGATATTCAGGCTACCCCAGCACAAGCTGGATCTGGAGCAAGAAGCAGTACTGTTGTGCCAACATTCTGCTGTGGCAGAGCCAATTAATCCTGTTAGGGAGCTACTCTGATGCCAAGACCCCAGTGTATATCTCTATATAATGCTACACAGTTCTTTATACATATACTACGTTGTTTGGACATTCCTTACAAGGTACTGCATTGTGTGGTGTAGGAATATTCAAATATCCTGATTTACTATGCAAAACACAATGACCTTTGATATATTAATGCAGCATTTAGTGTTTAATCTAATACTGTTATGAAAACTAATTACATTTTCAAAAACTAATTATATGGCAACAGAATTTCACAGCCTCTGAGATTAAGATGGTTCCAACACTACTTCAGAGAAAGGTTGGTACTATTCCAGGCTAGAGTTTTTGACTTAATTTCTGAAGGTATGTCTATATTACACTTCAAAGGTGCAACTGAGACTGATGTAAATATGTGAGAAAAAAGCCAAACCAGCTAACCCTGGTACTTCTGGTAGTCTAGCCATGACAACACAGAGATCAAAGTGAGTTCATTATGAAATACTGGGTAAATATTCAGAGGATAATGTCTGATGTGTTGTAGTCCTAAAGTACAGAAGTTACCCTTGTTCAAGGAAAATTAAGAAGATAAAGCAGCTATTCTTGTATACTGCTATTAGTGTCTAAGATGACTGCTTTCAAGAGACCTCATATTTGCCTACATAAGCTGGAGTTGCACATTTAAAAAGCAATGTGCTTGTAGAGAATTAGTGATTTTATGTGCATGCCTTAATTATAAAATTAGCTCTGCTCTTATTAATAAGGAAACATTTCTTTCTCTTCAGCAGAGAGCAAAAAAACCCAAATAATAATAATGTAATGGAGGCCTCGCCTGCTCTGAATACACCTTGTCTTTCAAATGTTCTGTTTTCCACGGGATGTTGATTCTGTGTGTGGTTGATCCTTCAATCTATTAAACTCTGTTTTTCTGTGCTATATGTATATCAGAATGTATGTATACTGCAAGTATGCCTTAAATAGATCATGTAAGGAAGGAAAGCAAGTACAATTAAGACAAAACATACCAATAATGCAGAAGAACGGAAGCTTGCAACTGCAAGGACCAGCAGGAGAAAGAAGCTTCTCCCGAAGCCTGAGGTGCCTTTGCAGAACCCCTTCACCACTCTGCAGACTGAAGAGGAAAGGCCTGTCACATCAGGGGAGATGCTGGAGCTGAGTAAGGCAGCCCGATCTGCCCCTTATAACAACCAGTGCAACTAAGAAAAAGTGATGGGTGTTGGAAGTAGATGACTCTCTTCTGAAAGGTGCGGGGGCACCCATTTGCTGGCCTGATCCACTCTATACAGAGGTGTGCTGCTTACCAGGGCATTGTGTCAAGGATGTCACTGAGAGACTACTAAGTCTTGTACGGTCCACTGACTATTATCCACTGCCATTGCTTCACTTGTGCACTAGTGGTACAGCCAGGACCAGTCTGAGGAGTATCAAGAAAGATTACAGAGCCCTGTGAGTGGTGGCAAGGGACTCTGAAGCACAGGTAGTTTCTTCATCAGTTCTCCCAGTGAAAGGGAAATGGCTTTAAAGGGCCAGTCAAATATGGCAAGTTAACAAATGGTTACAGGACTGGTGTCACAGACAGGTGTTTAATTATTTAGAACTTGGGAATCACTTTCAGAAACCTGGTCTACTGGGGGTTGATGGGGTCTGTCTGTCAGAGAATGGGAAGACCATCTTTGGTCATAGGCTTGCCAACCTGTTGAAGAGGGCTTTAAACTAAAATTGCTGGGAGAAGGAAACCTCAATCCGTCCCACTCCTACCAGTTTGATGCCAGAATGAACAATACATGTACAGAGCCTGGAGAAGGATCACAGGTCAGCAGGACAGCACTTGAAGAGCAGCGCAAAAGAAATTCCAGCCAGTAAGTCAGCTTCATCAGGGGCCCAACTGAAGTGTCTCTATGCAAGCACATGAAGCATGGGGATAAATAAGATGATCTCATTGACATCATGGAGATGTGGTGGGATATCTCCTATAACTGGAGCATTGGAATGGAAGGACATAGGCTCTTTAGGAAGGACAGGCAGGGGATATGAGGAGAGGGTGTGTCCCTCTATGTCAATGACCAGCTGGAGTGCATGGAACTCTGCCTGGGGCTAGATGAGGAGATGACTGAGAGATTATGGGCCAGGATTAAAGGGAGGGCAGGGACAAAGGACATTATACTGGGGGTCTGCTAGAGGACACTTGACCAGGAAGACTGAGCAGATGAGGCACTCTATAGAAAAATAAGAGCAGCCTCAAATTCACAAGCCCTGGTCCTCATGAGGGACTTCAACCACCTCAATATCTGTTGGAGGGACAAAGCAGCAGGGCATAAGCAATCCATGAGGTTTCTGGAATGCGTTGATTGATAACTTCCTTCTCCAAGTGACAGAGGAGCCAACGAGGAGAGGTTCACCATCACTTTACTAAGGGCAAATCATGCCTGACAAACTTGTTGGCCTTCTATGATGGCATTATAGCATTGCTGCATAAGGAAAGAGCAACTGACATTATCTACCTGGACTTGTGCAAAGCATTTAACACAGTCTGTCACAACATCCTTGTCTCTAATTTAGAGAGACGTGGATTTGAAGGATGGACCACTCATCAGAGAAGGAACAGACTGAATGGTCACACTCAGAGATTAATAGTCAGCAGCTCAGTGTCCAAGTGGAGACTGGTGATGAGTGCCGTTGTTCAGGGGTTTGTATGGGGACCGGCACCGTCTAACATCTTTGTCATAGACATAGACAGTGGGATTGAATGTACCCTCAGCAAGTTAGTCAGCAACTCCAAGCTGAGTGGTCCGGTCGACACACTGGAGGGAAGGGAGACCTTGACAGGCTTGAGATGTGGGCCTGTGCAAACCTCATGAAATTCAACAAGGCCAAGTGCAAGGTCCTCCACATGGGTCATGGTAATCCCAAGAACAAACACAAGATGGTATGAAAATGGATTGAGAGCAGCCCTGAGGAGAAAAACTTGGGGGTGTTGGTTGATGAGAAGCTCAACATGAGCCGGCAATGTGCTCTTGCAGCCCAGAAAGCCAACCATGTCCTGGGCTGCATCAAAAAAAGTGCAACCAGCAGGTTGAGGGAGGTGATTCTCTCTCTCTGCTCCACTCTGTGAGACCCCACCTGGAGTACTGCATCCAGCTCAGGAGTCTTCAGCACAAGAAAGACATGGACCTGTTGGAGCGAGTCCAGAGGTGGGCCATGAAGATGATCAGAGCACTGGAGCACCTCCCGTACAGGCTGAGAGAGTTGGGGTTGTTCAGCTGGAGAAGACAGGGCTCTGGGGAGACCTTATAGCAGCCTTCCAGTACTTAAAGGGGGCCTACAGGAAAGATGGGGAGGGTCTCTTTGTCAGGGATTCTCTTTTGCATAGAATGTTTTTCTCCTCACTGACTGAGAGAAGAAGAGGATCCTCAAGACAGTACTCTACTGAGAAGAGCCAGAGGAAACGCTGCTTTCTTCTAAAACATGATTTGATGGGAGACACTCCATCTTTCTGATACTGTCATAATGACATGTAAAAGTATCTGGATAGCCATGCTTCTCTGCCCTCCTACATTCCTTTTAGTGTTTGAATCATCACACCACATTAACGTTAATGAACAGTTAACCCCCCCAAATCACACTATGGGGAGGGGACAGACCCTGGCTTTTTCTGTAGTTATTTATTTATTTAAATGTAGAACATTTTCATCTCTTTCTCTGTTTACTGTATTTATTCACATTTTTGAAATATGGCTTCTGTGGGCTATCGTGATTCCTAGTGTTCCTTAATGGCAAACAAATGAGTATATTTCTTCCATTCTTTTTCCTGTTCTGCCCACAGTTTTATTGCTTCCTCCAGGCATCCCAACTGCTGTGATTATTCTTTGCCGATGAAGAGATGATCTGACTTTTTTTTTTTTGAATCCTAGATTGGCCAGAACTGCAGTGGAGCAATGGGACATGATATTTTCCTCTGTACTACAACTTTGCATTCAGTGGGCTTTCAGTGAATTTGACAAGGTGTTATATTGCATTTAGACCACTCACTGAAATGTGCTAAATCTACCAGCAAAAATGGGATTGAGTTGCACGCTCAGGGCATACAATCATATATGTTATTCCAGAATAGTGCCTTTTTAGAAAGAAAAAGAGATAAATCATAAGTAAATTGCAGAGTAAGAGATGGTGAAAGCCTTCATGAGAAAATAACTGACATGTTAGAGCCTGTATGGACCACAGCAGAAGTGTCAAATAAAAATTATAAATGGGTAACTGGGAATATGTAGAGTTGTCCCCTTTCAAAGCAGATGAGACACCCTTAAATTTGGGGGAGTAAATGCAAGTATAATTTGTTTCTAGATTGTGTAGTGTGGTAAGTATCTTATAGTCCTTAGACTTTTTTTCTGTTGTGTTGGGTTATATTGCTAAAGTAGCATCTTGTATACTGATGTGACAAAGCATAATATGATCTAATTTGACACAACTTAGAAGAAAACATCCTTTGAATCATACGCTTACCATCACTTTCAACCGTGAGTATCTGAACTGATTTGCTGAGTATGATGGGACTGGGAGTTTGTGAGTTGCAGGTCCTTGTGGGTATACATGACAATCCATGAACAGTAATACATTCCTGTCTTCCCATCCTTTGAGGCCACTCATGGTGCACTCAATGACATTTGTATCATACCTATTAGCTTGGATAACTGTGGGGTTTATGAGACAGAGATAACAAATAAACCAACACCAGTAATGAGCATCAGATCTGTGAAATGAAAGGAAGCTTTCCCTGTGCTGTCAGAAGAGACATGAAAAAATATAGTGCTGAGACTAAGCGCCCTGGAGGTCTTCAGAAATAAGTGTAAGATACCAGTACTGTAGACTGATTACCTTTTACAACATCTATAATGGACCCCAGAAGTAGTGTTATCATCAAAGAAATTACAGTTTTTCTCATGTTAAAACATGAAGGTGAAGGGAGGTTAAAGATCCCTGTAGTGTTTTTTTCTGAAAGTGAAGAGGAAAGAGGGAAGACCAGTTTTCCCTTTTTTTGCAAAGACCTTAAAACAGCACTCCATCCTGTAACAGCATTTTCTGCAGAAGCTGGATCTTCTCCAAGGACAGCTGGTACTGACCTAAACCTAATGTGCTTGATGTGCAAAATAGTAGTGTTTTGGGGTTTTTTTTGCCCTGAATTCTATTGACTGAGCAGTACTAGTGACTTGTACACTGCAAAGATATGATGCTTTCTGGGCATCACAGTTTTAACACATCACACTCTCACTATTTTAAAGAATTGAATCCCTTTCAGGGGCAGAACTATTTCTATTTTAAAATATGACAGGAAATCTTATTGCACAGAGATTGAAAATAACCTATTGAAAACGAATCCAGAAAATACAATGCAGTTTCTGGGTTTGTCTGCAAGGAGCTTTTTTTCCTCTATTCTTTGATCCCCAGCTGACATAACTGATGTCTAGTAATCATTACCTGAATTTTGGTGTGTTCTTATTGATGCTCTCTAATGTATTTTTTTGTTTCGTTGTACAGATATGTTCAAATTTTAAGGCTAACTTCAAAAACCTACAATTTAAGGGTAAAAAATAATCCAAGTTATGGGTAATCCAAATCTGGAAGCAGTAGCAAGTAAGAAATAGGGGATGATATTTTACTTTGCGAAATAGCCCATCCTCTAAAATTAAACAGAAATCTAAGCTTTATAAAATCAGATTTAAAAACCTCCAATGTTATTAAATAATATGTTTCTTTATTTAATTATTTAATTTAGAGATATTTTCTGTCCAGAGATGTTCACTGTATCCAAGGAATATGTGTCTAATGGACAACTATGCAGACCAGGTACCTGTGGTCTCCTCAGGTCTTCCACATGGACGTACACTGACATCTTAATAGCTCTACCAAGGAAAAATAAAGAGGTCAAATCAAATAAACTAATAAGTTCACAGAGTAAGGATGTGCCAGCAAGGCCTTCCTTTGATGAGAGTCCTGGAAATTAAAAAAGACATCTCTCACAAGATGCTTTTGGAGAAACATAATGGAAGTAATGTTGCTACAGGTGGCGGGGTGGCGGGGGGGGAGGGAATTGTTTTCTGTGATACAAATCACATACAAAACATAAGACACTCTAAAGCATCCAGAAAAACCTAGATGACTTGCTATTGTCCAAAAGGATGGTTCAGTAATAGACAGAAATTAAGTGTGACATGCATAAATGTTGTATATTTAACACACACAATTGTATTTTTGTCATGTATAAAGTAAGATGCAAGATTTTTTAAGACAGTTTTTTTAAAGTCTCTATGTCCCTTTACTTTTGTTGTTTTGTTCCCCAAAACAATAAATAAATCTAGAATTCAGTTATCACAATCTATGAATCTACAGTGCAGGAGAATTAGGAGCTCTAGAAAAAGGTAGGGTTAAGATTGCTAGGAAAAGGCAGTGGAGCTTCCACAATTATGACGAATTACAGACCGCAGTGTCTGCATCCGGAAACCTCGGATGGACTCTCTGAGATCTATGTAGGTGTTCAGCTGAGTTATCCAACAAACATGTTAAGCAGACCAGATGCCTGAGATGAAAACCAAAAATTTTCATGTGGGGAGTTATGCTACATTCCATATTTAGTATTTGTTTCCTTGGGCTCTTGTTTTCCAGAAGAACACAACCACCCTCTACAAGGTGCTGACAATGTTGCAAGCTGAGATAGTCCTCAAGTGCAAGCTGCATTATTTCTAAAATAACCTTCCTCACTGCATGGAGGGGGAGTTCCTACACAAATGCCAAAGATTCAGATTTCATGGCACAGGTGTAGATTGTTTCTGTACTGAGCCTTAGATTTGCTAAAAGTTTTTCAAGCCTGAGAGGATTCAAACAAAACATTTTGGCCCAAAGGAACTAACAGTTCCACTGCAAGCAGCACAAGAGGGTAAACTTCACAGTTTAAGTCCATCTCTTTTTTCACTCTCTTCTGAAGAAATCCAGAGAAATAAGGCAGGAAACTCTTCAAACTTTAATTAAAAAGTCAATGACAAAATTGACAGGGAGAAGAGTAAAACTCAATTGTGCTGTCGTTACTCTGGACTCACATTTTTTCCCCATCCTGATTAGTTTCTCTCTCTGATAATAAAACGATTCAATCTTCACATACAAAAATACAATTACTGGCAGATTTCAGGCTTACTTCCTAGCACAAGTCATGAAGGTAAGTTAAACAGCAGTGAGATCACACACTTTTCTATGCAATCCTATCTTACATCTTCATTTAGAGCTCACCAACATGTATTTCTTCATTGCCTTCAATATTCCTCTCTGAGTATAATACTGCCTATGTATGTTTGTTTACATAGAATTATAGAACTATAGAATGGTTTGGGTTGAAAGGGACCTTAAAGATCATCTAGTTCCAACCCCCCCTGCAATGGGCAGGGACACCCTCCACTAGACCAGGTTGCTCAAAGCCTCATCCAGCCTGGCCTTGAACTTCCAGGGATGGGGCATCCACAGCTTCCCTGGGTAACCTGTTCCAGTGTATCACCAACCTCATATTAAAGAATTTCTTCCTAATACCTAGTCTAAATCTGCCGTCTTCCAGTTTAAACCCATTACCCCTCATCCTGTCTCTACACTCCCTTGTGAAAAGTCCCTCCCCATCTCTCCTCTAGGCCCCTTCAAGTACTGGAAGGTTGCTAGAAGGTCTCCCTGGACCCTTCTCTTCTCCAGGCTGAACAACCCCAACTCTCTCAGCCTGTCCTCATAGGGGAGGTGTTCCAGCACTCTGATCATCTTTGTGGCCCTCTTCTGGACCCACTCCAACAGCTCAACGTCCTTTTTGCGTTGGGGGGTCCAGACCTGGATGCAGTACTCTGTATGAGGTCTCATGAGAGCAGAGTAGTGGGGCAGAATCACTTCCCTCGATCAGCTGGTCATGCTTCTCTTGATGCAGCCCAGTATCTGGTCAACCTTCTGGGCTGCAAGCGCACATTTCTGGGTCATGTTCAGTTTTTCATGACACCCCCAAATCTTTCAGTGTTCGTTTGACACCCCCAAGTCCTTCTCCTCAGGGCTGCACTCAAGCCATTCTCCACCCAGCCTGTATTTGTGTTTAGGATTGCCTCGACCCACGTGCAGGACCTTGCACTTGACTTTGTTGAACTTAATGAAGTTGACATGGGCCCACTTCTCAAGTCTGTCCCGGTCCCTCTGGATGGCATCCCTTCCCTCCAGTGTGTCGACTGCACCACACAGCTTGGTGTTGTCCACAAACTTGCTGAGCATGCACTGAAACTCACTGTAGATGTCGCAGACAAAGATGTTAAATAGCACCGGTCCAAGAACCAATCGTTGAGGAACGCCACTCATCTCCAGTCTCCATTCGGACACTGAGCTGTTGACCACAACTCTCTGAGTGTGACAATCCAGCCAATTCCTTATCCAGTGGGTGGTCCATCCATCAAATCCGTATTTTTCCAATTTGGCCACGAGAATGTCATGTGGGACAGTGTCAAATGCTTTGCAGAATTCCAGGTACTGCTCTTCCAGTATCCATTGATGCTGTAACTCCATCATAAAAGGCCACCAGGTTTGTCAGGCATGATTTGCGCTTGGTGAAGCCACGCTGCTTACCAATCACCTCTCCTTTATTTTCCATGTGCTTTACTAGAGCCTTCAGGAGGATCTGCTCCATGATCTTGCCAGGGACAGAGGTGAGACTGACTGGCCTGTGGTTCCCTGCATCTTCTTTTTTACCATTCTTGAAAATGGGGGTTATGTTTCCCCTTTTCCAGTCAGTGGGAACTTCACCACACTGCCATGATCTTCCAAATATGACAGTTAAGGGCTTGGCAACTTCATCTGCCAGTTGCCTCAGGACCATTGATGCATCTCGTCAGGTCCCATGGACTTATGCACCTTCAGGTTCTGTAGATGGTCTCGAACCTGATCTTCACTTACAGTGGGCGGATCTTTGTTCCCCCAGTTCTTACCTTTACTCTCTGCAACTTAGGCGGTGCGGCCAGAGACCTTGCCGGTGAAGACAGAGGCAAAGAAGTCATTGAGCACCTCAGCGTTCTCCATATCCCTCATAGCCAGGTGTCCAGTTTCCTTTCAGAGAGGGCCCACATCTTCCCTAGTCTTCCTTTTATCACTGATCTAGTTGTAGAAGTTCTTCTTCTTCCCCTTTATGTCCCTGTCTAGGTTTAACTGTATCTGGGCTTTAGCTTTCCTAACGTGATCATGGCTGCTCAGACAGACTCTTTGTATACCTCCCAGCTAACCCGTTCTTGCTTTGAATCCCTATAGATTTTCTTTTTGTACTGGAGTAAGTCCAGGATCTTCTTGTTCATCCACTGAGGCCTCCTGGCATTCTTGCCCGCCTTCCTCTTTCTGGGGATGCACTGCTCCTGTGCTTGGAGGAGATGGCCCTTGAATACTGACTAGCTTTCTTGGGCCCCTCTTCCCTCCAGGGCTTTGTTCCATGACATCCTGCCAAGCAAGTCCCTGAAGAGGTCAAAGTCCGCCCTCTTGAAGTCCGTAGTAGTGACCTTGCTGTGCATCCTCTTTGACCCCCTAAGGGTCTTGAAGTCTACCCTTTCATGGTCACTGCAGCCCAGGCTGCCCTTGAGCTTCACATTACTCACCAGCCCGTCCTCATTGGTAAGGACAAGGTCCAGCATAGCACTTTTTCTCATTGGTTCTGGTCCCACTTGGAAGAGGAAGTTGTCATCAGTGCATTCCAAGAACCTCTTTGATTTCTGGTGACCTGCTGTATTGTCCTGACAGCAGGTATCAGGGTGGTTGAAGTCCCCCATGAGGACCATAGCTTGCGAACACGAAGCTGTTTCTATCTGTTTATAGAGGACCTCATCCACTCGATCTTCCTAGTCAGGTGGCCTGTAGCAGACCCCCCATCTCCTTCCCGTGCTTTCCCTTTGACCCTGGCCCAGAAGATCTCTGGCAGCTCCTCATCCATCCCCAGATGGAGCTCCATGGATTCCAGCTGGTCACTGACATAGAGGAAAACATCCCCTCCCCTCTGAACTCTTTTTGTTTAGGTGGTTCATTGCACCTACCAACGAGGGTCATGATCTGGAGAGGATTTTTCCCCCCTTTGAAGGCAGGACTTCAGTAATTGAACAGGAGTCTGGGAAGCACACTGGCTTGATCTGTTCCTCCCCCTCCCATTTTCATCCCTATCCTCTCTGAGATTTAAAGGAGGTTGTTTTGCTGCATCTCATCCAGAACTTCAGTTCCACTCCAAACTTTACTGAATAATAACAGCAGTAGAATCAAGGGAATGGTGAAAGGGAAGAAATCACTAGGGATTTAAAATTGCTATTGTATTTTATGGTTTATTGCAATTACATTTTTGCTTTCATATTCTAATAGAAATGAAGACATGGTAATATTTTATCAGTTATCCCATATTACATTAGTCTCAAAACCAGAAAACCTGATATACAGAGCAAAAAAGCTTTTAAGATTCAGTATATCCTAGTAAATTCCCTTTGTCTATCATATTAAATATGTAATTTTTTTGTGAAGGACAAATCCCTTTTGGTTTAATCTTTTAGGAATTTAGGAGCTCAGAAGAAATTGTATTTGAGCTCAACATTGTGAGTCAAAAGATTGTCCACATTAACATAAAGAATACAAATACAAATGCTGCAAGATTTGTATTAGATGTTAAAAACCTCTATTCATCTGTGAAGAATAGATGTACTGTACCTGCCAGACATTTGGCATTGATGAGAGCTTCATTTCAAGTCATGTCACAGGTTAATGTTTAGACAGCAGTAGGGGGAGGGATTAGTAGACCCACTGGAGATTACAGATATGCCAGTTTTGTTGTGTTCAACCTCCAGCAACCTTATAAACAGTATAAAAGCAAGGTTTGTGTTTTTTAATGGTCAGTAGCACACACATTAATTTATAAATCTTCAGTAATTGTTTTCTTGGTTAATATTCTCAATGAACTGACTTTTATGACCTGAATCATTCTCTCTGTTTTCTAAAAGTAGAAAATGCCAGAAGTTTTTCTATTTCCTTAAATTAGGTTGTTAGAATACATTTGAAAAAACAAACCACAGAAAAAAAGAAATTTACATGTTTAGCATAAAATATTGTGTTACAGTCTTAAATTAATATTTTATTCATGGTAGATAGAAACTATTTGTTATATACTATGACTTCCTAATGGGTTAGACTGTAAAAACAGATATATCTTTGCCAGTGGACAGAAAGGAGAAACTATGTTTAAGAACTGTTAAACTGTAAAAAGGATGAACACAGTCAAGTAGATCTCAGTTGAGGTAGATGCTGATTCAACATGTAGATTTCAAAATTTATTTATCTGTTCTGTGGCTTTCTGGGAATCTATTTGGTGAAAATTTTAAATCATGTGTTGCCCAAGTACTCGTATAGAAAACATTTAGAAAAATACAATGTCATATTTCCAGTCCAATTTTTCTCTAAATTTTGAATAAAGTCAGTAAGTCTTGGGACACACTTTTTAACATTGCTTATTTGCATTTTGTATTTGGTTGGTGTTGTTATGGATTTCCTTCTAGAATATACACAAGTGTTATTGATGTTTTACTGTGTGTCACTGGGACACGAACACTTCCAAAGAGGATTTGGCTGTCTGGAAGTTGTCCTTTGTTTATCAATTGGTCAGTAAAAAAAAAAGTGTAACTGAACTACTTGAGGCCTTTTACGTCGTTTTCTGTTTTCTGTTGAATGCTCTCCTGCAACCCTTGGGGACATGTTGTTTTGAATTTCTATACAAGGGTATAAGACAATTCCAGGTTTCTTAATGTATCTTGAAAGCAAACATAAACTTCATCCTAATGTGATGAAGACTGAGTATAAGTACTACTGATACACTGTCAGAAAAGATAAGCCAGTCATCAAGGGGAAATCTGAGGGTCAGCAGGCTCTGACCCAGAGGACCCACTGAAGTGAGCAGAGCAGACTCAGAGAAGGTGGCCAGGGCCAACCAAAAGTCCGGATTATAGGGACATAGCACTGTGATGAGGCAGGTCTGAGGTCAAGTTGGAAAGCTAATCCACAGGTCAGGGCTAGGATTAAGCCTGGTGGTGGCCAGGCAGGTCCATAGCGGAGGTGGGGGCTGAGATCAGATCAGGAACTCAGACCACGGATTGGAGTCCAGATCAAGAGATTCTATGATCAGGCAGGGCAAGGCTGTGGCAGAGCTGAAAACCAGCACTCCTGTGGCATTGCTGATGGAGGTGCTGATGGCCCTGGGCTGAGCTGAAATGTGATTCCTGGGTCCATGGGTGGGGTGTGGGGAGGTTCTTGATGAGGCTGGGCAGAGGCAATAAGGTCTACAGTGCCCTTAGGGCCTTGACATATACAGAGAGAACAAAAGTCAAGAGAACTAGTTTGGGAAAACACTATGTTCCATAAGAAAGAGAATAGCCATTATGTTGAAGTTTCTCATTTTTCAGGAAGCAGTAACAATTTTCAGAGTTTGGGTGAGCAAAATTATGATGGAACAGGGATCCTTCATTGTTAAATTTGGCACCAGCCTTCCATAAACTGGAGGAATTTCCCAATGGTTGAAAAAGCTCAGTAAAGCACTTGTTTATATTTTCTAGGGAACGGTATTATCATATGTTTTTAATCTACACCCACCCAAGGAAAATATTCAATATACTTTCTTTTCATGTAGTGGGTGGATGGGCAATCCTCTGATATATTGTATACAACATGGTGACCTCTAGTAATACTCCTCATGGTCAACAAAACAGAGTCTTGCATTTTAAAAGGGAAATATATTTGCTTCTTGTAGAAGTCTTTCTAGTAGTGATCTCAAACTATTAATAATGTACAATACACTTTGCTCATTGAGATGCCTTGAATATTAAAGAATTTCCTCTAATCAGTCTGAGAAAGAAAAGAAAAAATAAATGCAAGGGTAAGCAAAGTCTCCTGGCATCTTGTTCATGAGGCACCTTATTTGAACCGTATATATTAAACTGTTTAAATTTGCAGCAAGTCATTAAAAACAAAGTCACAGCTTCACTAGTACTCTCTGTCTATCCATTCTGAATTTATTAACTGCTCTCTTTTATTTTAAAATTATTTCTGTATTTCTGTCCTATTGTCTCCCTATTAAAACTCTCAGATCAAGAGGAGCAACTCTCTAACTAAAGTGAATTAAACAGAGTGAGAGTTTTACATTGCTCTTACCAGCACAGGCCAGAGCTGCAACTCAGCAATTTTATGTCTCTGTTGCTAAGGCGGTTCTAATATACGGTACACTCTGGAGACACATGGGGATAAATCTTTGTGGTTTATTACTCTTATTCTTTTCTCTGTCAATAATTTTAATCACCTGATCTCACTTAATAAATAGTATAGACATCTAAAAATTAGATCAGTGTTGAAAGAAACATAGATTGTAGTCACCATGTTGAGGTTGTATTTGTTGTCTCATTCTTTGGAATAAAGTGTGAAGAATACAAAATGCTAGGTACTAAGAACAGCATTAATCATACTTAACTTTAGCCATCTAGTCATCTAATCTAAGACAACTTTCCCATCCCCCTTTATAGCCACAGGTCTGTATAACAGAACAGTCCCACGCATCTATCTGATCTATCTGACCTACTACAGTTTCCTTTCTCAGAAAGAGATTAATTGCTCTCTAAAAGTAACTACTTCTTTCCACTGACTATGAAGGAAGCTAACAGAGACCAACTCAAACTTAGAAATCATATTTTTCGTTTTAAGGAGGCATTGAATTCAAGTTTTCAAAAAAGTTACATAACTTTTGCTGAGTTTAGAAATTTCCTTTTATCTGCTTTTCATCTCCACCCCAAGCACTTCTGTGGAAGGAAGGAAGGTGCTCACCTTCTGGCTCTGGTGTAAGTTATCATAGCTTGGAGGATCAGATGACTTATTCAGATTTTACTTGGCTTCTGCGGAGTAAATGAGCTGGACAGCAGTTAGAAAGGAACATTCACTCTTGTTTTCAATTAAGTAATAGATAGTGCAGTTATCTTGAAGTTAACATTAACATTATGAGATGCAAATAAGTCATAACCCTTCTTTTGATATCTTTTCAACGCAAAGAACAATATCCAAAGGATCATGTTCATTTTTCCAAGGGCCAAGTAAATCTAAAAGTGGCATTTTTGTCACCGAACTTTAGTTATAACACGCAATGAACTGGGATTCAGATGCCCATTCAGTTGCCTGCAATGCAAATAAGCTGAGTGTCTGAGTTTCCATTACAGTTAGTGCAGTTTACAGAGCAAGTCATCCGAGCAAATTTGGGATGCATTAAGCTGCTTAAACACAGGTGTGCAGTGTAGAAGTACACTGTCTTGGGCTCCAGCTGTGACAGTTGAAAATGCCACAGGTTTTTATTTATGCTTTCTTCATAGACACTCTACTTGCTATCTCTGTGCAGATAAACTAAGGCATCATGTTGCATTAGATGCTGACGTTTAAGCAACTGCTTTGAGTACTGGGTATCAATCTTCAGGTGAAACCCACTTCAAATATACGTGCACAGAGGCTTTAAGAAGCACAAAATATCTTTTTAGAAAAATCCAAAACTAAGGGATATTTCAGCATCAAAAAAACCTCAACCCATATTACTGGGGATCAGACACAAAGTTTTCATTGCCACAGAAAATGCTAGCCCATTCCCATTTGTGAGCAACCTTCATTTACTGTGAGGATGTAGCACACCAATTTTAGGCAGACTGGCTTAAAGAGTGCACAAAATGCAATCACTTGTTAGGTGGACCTGATCCTGGTTTTGCTTTTTTCCTGTCAAATTCTAATTTGACATTGAAAGTGAGATGTAGTCATGAACTGTTGCCATGGTTTTAATCCAGTGGCAATGCACACCACGCAGCCACTCGCTCTCCCTCCCACATCCCCAGGGAATGGGCTGAGAATTGAAGGGGTAAAGGGGAAGGACACTTGTGAGCCAAGATGAGAAAAATTTAATAACTGAAATACAATAAAATTGAAAACAATAATAATAATAACAATAATAATATACAAATGAGTTATGCACAGTGCAACTGTCATGACCAAGGCTCAGACCATTCCTGGCTGATGATCCAGGAGCAGAGAAAATCCCAAAACCATAATCCCAAAGAAGAAAGACAGACGAGTTAGAGAGTAAGAGTGCAAACTTCCCTTCAACCCTCATCTATACACTGGGCATGACATTGGATGATATGTAATATACCATTGGCCAATTTGGGCCTCAATCCTAAATCTAAGCTCAAATCCTGAGCTAGTAGTTGTGGGTTCATTGGTCTGGCTGTGCTCCCTCCTAGCTTCTCCTGCACCTGCTCACTAGCAAAGCATGTGGATTTGGAAACATCAGTATGTTATCACTATTCTTCTCAGCACCAATCCAAAACACAGCCTTATACTAGCTACTACGAAGAAAGTTAACTCTGTCCCAGATGAAACCAGGACATTTTCCACCCCTTATGCCATACCATTTAAATCGTGCTCAGATTCCACCATTTTTCCTGTCTTTTGATATATGCACACAGATATCGTTACCTTAGTTTATGGACCATCCCTCCATAATGCTCTTTGTGTTCATTTAGTCCATAACTTTTGGCTCCATCTGTCATGGCAGCCTTTCAAGACAGGAGAGATGATGCAGAATTCACTCAGTTGGTAGAACTGTATAGTTCAATATTGCTCTGGAAAAGTTTTATTGGTGTTCAGTTTCCATCTCCTTTTGGACTTGTGAGACAAATAAATTAATTAAGGGACATTCACTCACAGTGATAAAGAAAGGTGCCCTCTCTCTAATGGTAGCCAACAGCCAGTGTTTAGAACACGTAAAAAAGAAACTTTTTAAACTGATGGCAAGCTGGTAGTGCATATGACTAGACTATAGTTTGTCAAATAACTGACACAGTTATAGGTTTTAGGATTGGGTTCTGGTAATGATGATGGGATTCATATGTAGGAAAATATATTTTTCTAGTAAACTATTTTCTTTTAAATTTAGGCTGATCAGATCTGCTTAAAGGTTTGAAATAGGAATTCTGTCAGTGGACATGAATGTACATTATGGAGGGGTATGATAGCACTTTTGAAATGAATCCCCATAACTGCACTCAAGAATGTGTAATCAAACACATGAACACTCATTTGCACATCAGTCTCTGTACTTCTGTTAATTAAAGCTCTTTCTGAAATGTTTATACAGAGCAAAATCTGTCTTCTAAATGTTTGCAACAAGCGAGCAAACAAATAAACAGAACAAGAGGTACTGAATTGGACAAGCAGTTCTGCAAGCAAAATTTGTGAAATAACAGAATCATAGAATCACAGAGTCATCAAGGCTGGAAGGCACTTCTACAGACTGTCTACTCCAAGCCTCTTCTGAAAGCAGGATCACCTACACACCTGCTGTGTGTTTTTCAAAAATAAATAATTTTTTGACTGAAGACTTGATTATTTTATTTTATAGAGATAATCCTCTCTCATCTTCCTTCCATCCTAAACTTTGTGATAAATAGTTTGATTAGTTTATTGGGTTTTTACTTTGTTTTGTTTTCCATTGCTTGTTCTGTATTAGTATTTACAAAAGGTAAGAGAGCAGTATTACAGTTTGAAGAAATTGGTAGTGAAACAATCAGAAACAACCAGGTTTTTTGATATCTGAAAGACAGGGAGGAAGGCCTATGGTTATCCTTATGTTAAGTGTGTATGATTTCTACATTCCAGATTTAGCTCTATGAAAATTTTTAATTTCTGTCAAAATCTCATGCCTTGTATGAAAATGAAGTTGTTAAAATCAAAACTAAAAAAAAAAAAAAAAAAAGGATGCATGTGGGAAAGGAAAACAACTAAAAATCAAGTGTTCTCATTCCAAATATCAAAGTAGATTACTTTTAAAAAAATTATATAGGATAAAACACAAGTATATTAATTAATTACAAAAAGAGCTCCTATGGGGTTTTAAACATTTTACTTACTTCAGATGGCAATGCTACTGGGAGAGGCTTTGTTCATCATTATGACTGGGAAATTCATAAATTAATTTCAATGCTGTGCAGACGAAACCTTATAGTAAACATATTTGCTAAATTATATAGTTCTTTGCTTATATAGGGTATATAGTTTATCATGTATATAGTTTGTATAACCTCTGGTTTCACTGATTTCAAACATATACAGTCAATATTTTCTGAAAAACAATCATACAGTCAATATTTTCTAAGAAATAAACATCTGAATGAATTTTAAAATTCAATATGCTTTTTATCATTCAGAAAAAGAACCTTAATATTGATACTTTCAGTAAAGTTTCTACTTAGTTATTTATTTTTTCATTTTTTCCCCTGAAAAAAATATGATTACTAATTTAATTTTTTATATTCCAGGTTTTAGCAAGGATCTCAGATTGAATTATTTTATTTATTTATATTGATAAATTAATCAAATTTTCTGATCTCTATACATTACATATCATGTTTTTGCACTGTTCATAGGAAGAATCTAAAGGTTCTCTCAGTCAAGAGAATAAAAGGAATGCAACATCCTGTCTAGAATCCCAGCTACTATGCATCATATTTTTAGCTATATTATGTGCTTCAGCAACTATTGTCATTCTGCTTAGTTTTTCACTACATGTTGTCAGCTTCTGAAAAATGAGGATTAAGCTATCCAAACTACAGAGTTAGGGGGGAACAAAAAAGAAATGGAAAGGGGAAAGGGGAAAGGGGAAAGGGGAAAGGGGAAAGGAAAATGCAGAAAGCAGAGAGAAGGGAAGGGGAAGGGGAAGGGGAAGGGGAAGGGAAAGGGAAAGGGAAAGGGAAAGGGAAGGAGAGGAGAGGAGAGGAGAGGAAAAAGAAGAAACAATCCAAAATTAAAGCTATCTTACATTAAACTTACCATATAACTGTTAATTGTTGAAAAGATAAATATTATCCTTTTCCTTGATCTTGAACATCTACCTCTTCCCAATGGAGAACATACTGCTTTAGGCTTCCTCTGCTAAACTTCCTCTGAGGCCAGGCAAGAACGAATGTGTTATTTCTTTATCACAATCCTTCAGAGATTTTTATGTGGATAAGCTTTATTGACTATTAGTTTTGTGACAAACCTTTGTGGAACCCTGGCTTCTCCTTGGGAAAACTTTGGATTTTGAAGGGGAAGCATTTGTATAAACATAGACTTCTGGTTTGAAGAGAAAAGAAACATTATTTTCCTAACATAATTTCAGCAAATAATCGATATTAATAAATTCTGGGTAAATCGTTGATTTTTTTCAGGGAACAGATATTACTGTTACATTTGGAAATGACAGTTTGCACTGGGAAAATGATCATGAGAAATTCCTCTGCAAGTATGTCACCTCTTCTCACTTAATCAATACAATTTATCATTTAAGACACTGATTCAGCACAGTTATGCTTTATGGCACATAAACAGTCCCATTAACTTCAGTAGCTGTAGACAACAAAATTGTTCAAAGCAATGCAGCTAATGATAATATCAGCATGCAAATTTCATGCCAACAGTGGAAGAACCAAGGAGGGGACTCAGCAGGTGTCATACAATAAGAAGATCTTATCCCAGTCCTGGGTGGAGGTTGCTCAAGGTACTTTCAGTTATATTTTAGTGCATAAACTGACCCCTTTCCTTCCATACCTGACTATGCAGCAAGTGCTCTGCTTCCAGCTCCATTTCTGGCTTTGGATCCTGTCCTTGTTCTGTGCTGAGTTTCTGTTCCTCATGCAACACTGGAGTCCTCTTTTTCAGCATCAACTTAATGACCTATGGGAAGTAGTGAACAAATTCCTTTTTGCTTTGCTTCTGCACACAACTTTTGCTTTTCTTATTAAACTACCTTTGTTTCAATCCATGAGCTTTTCTTATTTTTCAATCAATGAGAGTTTATTTTTTTTATTTTCTTGTTTTTCGTATTTTTTCCTATTTTTTTTTCACTTATCTTTTTTTTCTTAGTTTCTTTTCCTGTCCTGTTGAGGAGGAGAAGTGAGAGACCAGCTTGGTGGGGGACTGGCAACCAGCTAAAATCAACTTGCCACATCAACCTACAGCAGTCTTGAGATCTTCAGAATTTACTTTAAACTATTAAAGGAGTTTACATTCCTCAGTGTTCATCAGTAAGATATTTTTAATGTTTAACATTGGACACGAGAACTGCCTGAATCCCAGTGTTTAATCATCCTACCCTTAAATCCTATAGGAGACTACAAGTTTGCCATGGTGTCCCCTGCAAGAGCCTGATCTGATGGGAGCTTCTGTGGTGTGGCTGCCAGATCTGTCCTTGCATGAAAGTTAAGGATCGATGCTGACTGCATCACTTTTTTCCAGTAACCTCGTGGTGTGGCTAAAAAGCAATAAACTTTGTTTGATATGCTCTTGGGTGCCTGATTAATAGCAAGGAGTTTTACCCATATATTTTTCATTCTGAGTTACTTGGGAAAAAAAAAAAGGAAAGTCTCTCCCTGTCTCAAAGGGGTGCTAATCCACTTTCTTTAGCTAATACAAAATTTACTAGACTGGAAGGATAGAAAGCGTGATTGTTTCTGAAACTTAGCATATTTTTTAATTTATTTTTTTTTTTTTTTAAATTAGAACCCTTTGGTTGAAGTTTCTGTCCCAAGAATAAGTAATTTCTCTTTAGTGTGAAACTCATCAGTATGAATTGTGACTGTGAAAGAAGCAGCACTAACCAAAATACTCACATTTGGAACAACCTTTCCACTGATTTGACAGAAAGTTTCTGCACTTATTTTTATGAATTCTGATTCATCAGACATTTGAAAAGACATAACTTAAAGCGTCAAAAATATAGATGAACAATACCTCTATAATCACAAGTTATTTCATTAGGACAGGTTATCCTAACTGGATTTATCAATTAAAATGCAGAGAACTATAGAGAACTGTAGAGAACTGTATGTGTCCATATATTTTAGTGACATTGCAGACTCCATAAGTAAAGTCTTCTCTCCACACCTCTAACATACATTGTTGGATTTTCTCTGTGTGAAACTGCTTGTACAAAATGCTATGAAGTGGAAGGAAAGGCATGGAAATATGAAATCCATGTTATTCCTTCTTATGGTTATCATACTGTGACAACTCTATCTAAAGGATTTATGGCAGTGTTTTTTGTTTTTTTTTTTTTCTTTCTATGTTCTAATCTGAAATGCTATCAGCTTCCCTTCTGTCCTGTAGATATACAGGTTAAAAATGAAGTGAGAAATTCAGGTGGAGCCATAAACTGAAGGAAGGACTATATTCCTTAGCTTTTTACAAACAAATAAAAATAAAATTTCATGTCACAGGCTGTGTAAGAATAGTAAAGCTCATTTTCGTGATTTTAAATCTGAATGTTCCTGAGGTTTAAGGTCCTTTTTGTAAGTGATGCTAGCTTTTCACTAATAAACCACTTCTTACAGTGCTAGCAGTTTCCTCACGTTTAACATGTGGAAAATGCACTTTTTGCATTGCTAGCAATTATTATCCTATGGGAGAGGTTCAACAAATAGTAAAATATAATTTGGAAAAAATAATCCCATAAAAGTACTTCACAAGTTGCTTGTATATTTATCCAGATATTCTAGAGGGTTTTCACAGAGCAGCTAAGTTTATCTGCATGTTCCAGGGGTAATGTAAAGAATTTTAAATCTTTGCATGATAATGTTTTTGCCAATATGGATGTCAATGTTTAAGAGATTAGGTCTTAAATCTTCACTTCTTCCTCTCCTGCAATGGAGGTTTACAACATCTCTGCCAGGAATAGAAACCCATAAACAGATTTTCTGACAAAAACCTGCTATCATTATTGTGATATGTCCATTTTCTCTGTGTCAATACACACACCAATTCAAAATACACATGATGATGTTTCAATACTCAATTTTGCATATGTGCATGGCCCATAGACAATTATTGAGGGAAGTTCCAGATCTGGCATAAGAAAGGTAAGTGCAGGGCACCTAAGTGGTTCACGGTAGGAGTAGGGGGCAGGGAGGTTGAGAATAAAGGCAACACAGGCAGGGTTTAATGGAGTGTCTAGTTTTCTGTTTAAAGGGAATAGAAGTGTAAGGTTTGCATCAACATGTATCATTTCTATATAACATCAAATGAGTCTTCTAGATAAGGTTTAAACCTATCTGGCCCTTCTATCAAAGATATATGTCCACACTACCACTACCATGCATAGAACCTAATCATGCAGACTTGTGTTAAATCTGCTCTGAATTGCTTAATGCATGCATCTTAAATGTATGCAAGTGCTTCTACATGTATGTTTATAGAATTTCAAATGGCATTGTATCAAACTCCAATTAGATCCTGCTTTGGTAGCCTATGTTCTTTTCTAAATCTATTGTTTTTTTTCAAAGAGTATGGACTTCCTCCTAGATCTTTCATCCTGTAAGACACGGACTAATAAGATGGTATTATCTACCTCTTTGATTTTTATCTCTCTTTTTCTACCCTGAGATGACCCTTGTGGCAAGCTGATAGTACTGTACATTCTGCAGCACTATCAGTTCTCCCTTTTCCCCATCTGGCAATCAGGAACACGATCAGTAAAATTGTCACAGATAGTAGAAGTAATCGTGATAGAATCTGCTGGTATTTTGTATGTGCTGAGTGCTTGCCTGGTTAGAAAGAGTGATTTAACAAAATTTACACTGAAGGACAAGACCTTTACCTATTTTGACCTGCTGTAATTAAGCAATAACCAAATATTTTCCAAAAAAAATCAATAATATTAACAAACACGGATTTTTCAGAGTCAAGAGAGTATACTAAAATTTCATCCTTTTTGGGAAAAAAAAAAAAACACAACAAATAACATTAATGTCTGTTTGATGAACTTGCACCAACCAAAGAGCAAACAAGTTGTTATTATATGACTCTATAATTTGTCTAAATGTAATCTTATCACATTGAAGACAACTTTACCAGTTAATTTCACTTCATTTTGCATGTCTAAAAGTTAGACGTCAGTAGTGGAGCCATCTTAAGTCTTTTTTCATGTCCTGACAGAAAAAATAGGTACCTCCAGAGGGCAATTAATGTAATTTTTATTGTGCATCCTAACATGATATGAGTTACCTTATGGAGGTTGCTAACTATCTTACTGAGTGCAAAAACAACACATGTCATGAGTCTGTTAGAGAGATTAGCTAGTTAGATGCCCAAGTCAAAATAGGTCAGAACATGAACCTTTATTTTTCAGGGTGAGATTTTTCTATCACGTCCTGTGTCATTTTCAGGAAATTTAAGGGAGTCCTATAAACCTACACTGCATCAGACAATTTAGGTATATGGAAAATCCCTCACATTTGTTTCACCTCTACCTTAGAACTGGAGGGGAATGGGAAAGGGGGTTAAGGCAATAAAAGGAGAATTGATACTGTCCTTCCAATAAGCCAGGCAATGCAGCTACATAGAGTACTAAAGAATTCTCTAACTAGCTGTTGGGTATAACTATAGAAAGTAAAAACCAGCTTGACTCTTGAGTAGAGATGAGAAGCAAAGTAAAAAGTGTATTGTTTTAGGCAGGTACAATTTCACACTAAAGTTTTGCGTCCATATATCTTGGAATAGAGAAGCTAAGACTTAATTTCACTCATTTCTGGAGACCTGTCTACTACCCGCTTTAGCAGGTTTCTAATTAAAATAAAAGCATAACACACTGGTCCCGTTATTTTTAATTCATTTCAGTCATGTTAACCACCAGTCTAACTTAAAGCATTTTCAATTTCAGGAAAGGATAGATTGTGTGTTAAATTTGTAAAGTGTGTCAGCCTGTACAGTTTCGTAAATGGAATGGAAATATTGAAATTGACAAAAGGAAAATATATAATGACTTGGATGAAAGCTGTGATCAGAATAGCTGAAGAGTATCCTAAATCCAGTTAATCATCTTTCAATGAGAGCTCACATCAGGGCAATAAAACCTCTTCACCACACCAATCAGTAATCTACATCAAAAGACATGTCATTTTAAAAAAGAGTTTTATAAAAGAGTAGCAATTAGTTCTTAAAATAAAGTTACAGTTCCAAGCTGACTAAAAATAAGGTGTTCCTAAACCTTAGGCTAAAGAAGAAGCCTTGTAAATCAATGTGGCAGAAAAGTACCGAGGACAATTAACTAATCTGCAGTGCCATCATGATTTATTTGTATTTATGTTGTGTTTCCCTACTTATGAGTGACTCCCCTCACATGATTATTAACTGGCTTCCTACACTGCATTTATAAAATATCCAATATTTTTGAATTTTCAGAATACATTTTTTTTTTAATTATGACTCAGTATGAGTGATAAGTAATAATGAACCATCTATTTGGTGTATATTAGGAAAGTAAATGTGTACACTGCAGTTATCTGTCCCTGAGGCTAACTGGCACAGACTAGACTTTGTTGATACTGTCAAACTCTTTTACTCTCTAGTGTGTGTTGATCATATCCAAACTGTTGGTTTGGAATGGTCCCCTAGCCACGTTGACTGCTGAATCACACTGAGAAATTGCTTTGGAAAGTGCAAGTTAGATGTAGCAAAACCATGCAGAGATCATTACTTCAATGAACAGTGCTGACAGTCTATTCTGGTCAAGAAATACACATTTTCTGAAAGGGGCTTCAGTTTGAAGTTTTCATAGACTTTGCGGGTGGGGGGGGAGGATGAGATGTATTTTCACATTCACATTCTCTCAGATAATAAACACAAAATTAATTTATGTGCATGAAGTCATGGACTGATAGTTAATTACTCCATTTATGCACAAATATAAAGTTAAAAGGTCCAGGGACCGTGAGATGATGTAATTAAACATTCTCAGGAAAAAAAAAAAAAAGGAAGACAACAAGCATACAGACTTTCTTGTTCACGGAATTGTTAGAAATAATGCCTTGGATGCTTTCTTGAAGGCAAAAAAAGAAAAAAAAAAAATCATCAAACCAAAACACAAGAGAGCAAGTTATCTTCAAGGACAAACTCCTGAAAACACAAGAATTGTCCATTCTCTTGTACTGAAGTCAAACTGGCTTGGCCCAAGACCAGCATGGATAAAAACTCCTGACTGAATTCAAATTCAAAATTTACATGAGATGCACAGGTGGAATTAGGCAATTAAGCAAACCAAAGCTCATCTGTAGTTGAAACTAGGTGGTGTGAAAGGCAACATGATGGGCTTCGTAAGTACCTTGCCAACAGCAAGAAAAGAAATCACAGACAATGTAGGCTTGCTATTAGTAAAGCAAGTGACTTGCTGACAATGGAGAATTGAAAGGCAGAGATACTAATTTTCTCATTTGTGTCAGTTTGTACTTACAATGTCTGCTGTAAGGCCTCCCATGTCTGACTAAATGAAGTACAACTTAACAGCAGAAAAATATCAAATTAGGGACCATGTTAACCAACTGTATATACGTGCAATGGGGACAAACTGAAGACACTGAAAAGTGCTGAGAGATCTGTCAGATGCCATTTCATGCCTCTCTGTCATCTTCAAAGGGTTGTACCTGTCAAAGGAGTTCCCTGTAGCCTAAAAAAAACCTATTACTATGCCCATCTTCTAAAGCAGAAAGACAATCCAAGGTCATATAGACTGTCCATGAAGGAAACACAGCAAATCCTTTCGGAAGCTATTTCCAAGCAAAAACATAGCTGGAAACAGCCAGCATGGATTCATCAAGGGCAAATCATGCTGATTCAACATGATTATCTTCTACATTGAGTTAAAAGGCTGACTGGGCAAGTGTAGGAGCATCAACAGTGTTATCCCTGTAGCATAACTGCAGAGAAACAGCCTAGACAGGTGGAGAACAAGGTAGGTAAAACTGACCCAACTGATGAAAAACTGTCTCTCAAGTTGTCAACAGTTCAAAAGCATCTTTTTGAGTGATGTTCCTTTGGGATTAATACTAGGGCTGATCCTGTTTGAGATCTTCATCAATGTTTTTTGAGTGCACTTAGTGAGTTTGCAGAAGAAAGCAAATTTGGGGAGTAATTAGTACACTGTTGTTCAGAGGGACTTTCACAAGCTGGAGGAATTAGCTGACAGAAAATTCATGAAGTTCAACCAACAGAAACACAAAGTCCTGTGCTTGGGATACAATGACACCATGCCACAATGCAGGCAGACACTGACTTTTGTATAAAGGAGTTTGTCAGTCCTGGTTGTTAGCACATTGAACACGTGTCAGAAGTGAGCCTTTGTTTCAGTGAAGGCAAACCACTTACTGCTCTGCATCAGGGAGAGTATAGCCAGCAGGCAAAGTGAAGACATTTCTCTCCCCTATGTGGCACTTTGGAGGCTGCACCTGAAATGTTGTTTCCAGTTTGGGGCTCCCCAATACAGGAGAAAGATTAACAAACCGGAACAAGTTCACAGAGGCTTACTAAGATAATGAAGAGGCAGGAGGAACACATGAAAGAAAGAAAGACTGAGAAAGCCAGGTTTCTTCAACATGGGAAAAAGAAGCTAAGAGATGACATGCTGCTGCCTTCTGCTATCTTTTGCAAGTTATAGAGAGGAGAATGCCAGAATCTCGTCAGAAGTGCAAAATGAAACTTTGAGAGGCAATGGTCAAAAGCTGACATAATGGAAATTCAAAATTTGTATGTAAATTCACAGTGAGGACAGTCAAACACTTGAACAGATTGTCCAGGGAGACTGGATAATCTTAAATTTTGGAGATATTAAAAACTCCACCGTACAAGGTCCTGAGCAAGCTGACCTAATTTATAGCAGAAAGTGAGACAGATAATCTTCCAACTTAAACTATCTTACGTTTATTGTAAAATCGTAGAATCATAGAATCATTAGGTTGGAAA
>NW_010125721.1:121287-123411 GCF_000699245.1 Pterocles gutturalis | reverse complement strand
TTGAAGTAGCTGGGTGAATCCTTTGTTTTCTGTAGGGATTTTTTAATGACTATTAGTGGGAAAATAGCTGACAATTTGCCCTCAGACTGTGAACAGATTGAGAACCTCCCCATTCCCAACACCTGAGAATCTCCCTTTGCAGTTGAAATTACATTTTTTTTTTTTTTTGTGAATATAAGGGTTTTTTCAAATGGGCATCTGTTGATTTTTTTTTTTTTTTTTTGGGTGGGGGGGGAAGCTTATGTAGCAGGATAGTAAAGTCTTGAAGTAGAAATTATGGGAAATTTGAGGAAAACACTTCTCCCAAACCCCACAGTCCAAGCAGAGGATTGTCAGTGGGGCTATTCGAATGTCTCTAACACGTTGCAGAACCTCTGAGGTGTCTGACTGGTCTGTTTCATATTTGTGAATCAGGAAGCTCTAAGGTTTGGGGTAAAAAAAGCATTTTCTCTCATGTCAGAGAAAGAGGAATTGCTGTGAACTTCTGCCTTCCTCTTTAGCATAAGATATTGTCTGTTTATTAGGAGTATTCAGCTGTTTATACCAAAGGAATGACTTTATTATCTTAAATCCTTAGCACTATTCTCACTTTTCTCATGTAAGGCATTCTAGTTTAACAGTGATCTTGGGCTTGTTTTAAGTTGTTGAGAAGTGTTTTCAGAGTTTATTGAGTACGGATAGGAATACAGAAAGTGGTCTTGTGAACCCTACTTAATTTAGAAAGTGTTACATGACTGCCTACAAAGTTGCGCAGTGCCTTCCACTCATAGTGCTTATTATGTGTCTTCTTTTTCCTATTTAAGTAACAACAAACTACATAATTATAAGCAGTGGGGGAAAAAAAAGTAAATGTTTGATTAAACTCAATCAAAAGTGTTTAAAAACACTTTAATTATATGCTTGTGGCCTGGATATTTGCTTTGGGTCTTGTGGATAAAATATTTAATTAGCATGCATAGAGAAAACACATCAGCTAGCTGTAATACTTGACTCCATGCTCATGTCTAAGAGGTGGAAATAAGGTGACCAAGGAAAGGAGTGAGGGGAACTTCTTAGAGCACATTGGGTATACCATTACTACAAAATCCTTCATATGTATCTTGTATCAATGCTTGAAAAATCCTCAAGAGGATGTGTCTCTACAATGAAAGCCAAGTAATTATGGGCAAATAATGCACGTATTTGATCTCATTTCACACTTTCTTTTTGTCCTCATAGATTATTTTTCTCCTTTTTTTTGAGATTTATGGAAGAATCAGAAATAGGGCAAGGTCCCTAGAGAGAGTGTTGGTGAAAGAAACAAGCCTTCAGGGAGAGGAGCGATGGGATTTATTATTTATTACAAGAGATGGAAAAAATATGACAAAAAAAATCTTGAAATATATGGCTAAAATGGCTCAGTGAGAAGATCTATGACTTGTTTAGATAGGAACAAGAAATTGGATGGAGCAGACATCAGGTTTATGGCATATTTTTCTTTATTACTATCCTGGAGAACTCCTTGGGCTACATAGTTCAATTTCTTCAGAAGCTTTATCAGAGGTTTATGTCTTAGGTGCTACACCTGATTATTCAGTTTACATTCACATGCATAGTCAGATGTGGGAGAGAGAGGGAGGAAGAGGGCCCTCCTTGTTTATAGTGATATGTGTACAGGCATCAATGTGTTTCCTTAAATTTATCTTGAATGAGAAGGAAAACTATGTCTCCAGCATGAAGGATCAATGTGCCTGCAATGCTAGGCAGAGACTTAGAGCAGAACGTAATGACATATAGTCTGTACAAGTATCCATTTGATGTCCTGCCTGGACTTAAACTGCAGGTGCCTGGCAGATGTGACACAGCTGACACATGTCCAGCACTTAAGTTATGCTCGACCCTCAATTATGTGAGCAGATTCTCTAGAGGGCTCTTCTGCAGGTTTAATCTGCTTGAAATGAAGCAGGTAAATTAATCCTTTCCATCCCAAAGCTCCCCACAAGCAAAGCAGCTGATAAAGACTTTGGGCCTTATCAGTCTCAAGTAGGATTATCTCTTCTACTTTAAATTAAGAGAGTCTTAGCACTTTTTTAAGCAAATGATTTCACAAGTCAAACAGAATATATAATTATCCCTAATGCCTCA
>NW_010125721.1:74703-121256 GCF_000699245.1 Pterocles gutturalis | reverse complement strand
ATTCCTGCTAGATCCCCCCTCAAAAGACTTCGAGCCAGAAATTACCTCTGGTACGAGACAGTGCATGGCAGGTTCCCTTTCTGAGAAGCACAATACCTTCCTCAGATAGAAGCAGGGAAAGTTCCAGTCCAAGAGACTCCTCAGAGCTGGTCTTGGATTTCTGGAAAAACTATATAAAAAGTTATGTTAAAATTACACAGGAAAGCAAAACATGCACACCTTCTGACTGCTGGCTGCAGCTATCCCAAATAGCAAACACAGTTTTTGTAAGGCACTTCTTTGTCTCTTCTGTTAGGGTGGTCAAAAGTTTCACTTGTCTTCAGCTTGGGGTCTTGTGTCTCTCTTCCCAGCTATGTATCTCCATGTGACTCATTCTTTTTTAATGGCTTTGAAATTTTTTTAATTAATTCTTTTTTTTAGTCATTACATGAAAATTTCACATTCATTTTTAAAAACACTGACACAACAAATTTTAAGACTTCACAGTTACAAATAAAAGCTATAAATGTCTTCTACATGTACAGAAACAAAAAGTTATATTTTTTACTTTTGATCAAATTTTTAAATATAATTATTCAAAATTTTGACATTTTTATAAGTTTGGGTTTAAAATTTATTGTACAAAAAAAAATTAAATAAATTCAGGCTTTTATGGTACTTTTATAACAGACTATGAACATAAACAACACTTTTTCTTAAATCAGGAAACTTATCAGCAGTACCAACTAACCGAAAAATGTAACAGTTATGCTAAAATTGAAAACATATCTGTGTACTGTGGTTTCCTGAATATTGTCTTCTGAAAGAGGCAGAAAGAAGACAGAAAAGATTGAAAGTGCTATCCTATGGACACCAGTTGGACTTCAGCCAACATTGCTTCTGAATCATAAGCAACATGATATATCAGTAGGAACAAGCATCATTACATCCATGAACATAACAATCATCCAAAACACTACAGACTCAAGGCAACAGTGGGAAATATTTAAAAAAAAAAAAAAAAAAAAAAAAAACAAAAACCAAAACCTTTTGAGGCCTTAAACAGCTGAGAATTGAGATACTCATTAAGTGTCTTACTTCAGGTAAAAACATCTATTTACATAGTTCAAAATTGTCTTTTAGGAAATACTTCTTAGGAATAGCCTGTGCTTTCAAGACTGGTATGTCGTATGATATGTGCTGGGTATAGCTTCCAGACCCATTCTGGTTGCAAAGAACTTGAAGTCAGTATGAAATTTATGTAAGCAATAATGAAGAATTGGACATTATATGATGTTCTAGTGTATTAATGCTGTAATGCAATTAATATGTCCTGTAATAAAGATATAGATTGATTTATCATCACTCCCAGTAAAATCACCTTCTGGATGAAAAACCTGCTCTGAAGTATGTAACAGATGGTGATAGGATGAAATTCACTACAAAAATATCATCGTTTTCTGTATAATTGACTGTATAAATGAGTCATATTCAGTTCTGAAATAAATACTTCAGCAGCTGTAACTCGGTATATATCACGGATTTACTTTCAAATTATATTGCCATTACTGGAAGCAGAAATTTCCCGATAATTTTGTCTAGAATAACTAAAAAGTCAAAAACATGGAAAAGGAAGTTCAGTCCACTAAGTGTTTTTCTAAAAGAAACAACATGCAATGCTTTCATAGAGGCTATTTATTGTTCTTATTCAATACTAATAATTTGTGAACTAACTCCAGTTTCCATCCTTATCTTGGCAACCTTTACATTTAATTTTTTGATTATTAAGTCTACATGAATTAAATCACCTTGAAATATAATTAGAAGGAACTGGCAATAAGATACAAATAGCAAAATTTCTTCAAAAACCTCAGCACATTAAGGACCAAAGTCTGATATATACAAAGGGATGCTTTAACATTATAGAATGTGTGCATGTACACGTACATATAGATATAAATCTGCATACATAGAATCATGAAATCACTGAAGCACAGAACGGTTTGGGTTGGAAGGGACCTTAAAGATCATCCAGTTCCAACCCCCCTGCCATGGCCAGTGACACCTTCCACTAAACCAGGTTGCTCAAAGCCCCATCCAGCCTGACTCTGAACATCTCCAGGGATAGGGCAATTACAACTCGTCTGGGCAAGCTGTGTCAGACCTCACCCCCCACAGAGTAAAAAATTTCTTCCTAATATCTAACCTAAATCTACCTTATTTCAGCTTAAAATCATTACCCATCAACCTATCGCTACCCTCCCTGACAAAGAGTTCCTCCCCATCTTTCCTGTATATGTATATATGAAAAACATATACGTGAATGTATATATGAAAAAACACACATGCACAAATGTGACGTATACCTTAGAATTTCTTTTCAGTATAGATATTTTTAAAAATTTATCGTTGTAATCATGTTTGACTAAAATGTGAAAATTGTTTCCCTGTATATTCCAATGTACAATCGTGCTATTGTATAATCTGATTAATGTATTTTTTCGTAGACTCATGGAAATATTCAGTTTGGGTGGGAGGTCTCAAGCTCATCCTGTTGAAGCTCTGGTTCAAAACACGGCTGACTCCAAAGTTGAAGCAGCTTGCCTAGGGCTGTGTCCATCCAAGTTTTAAAAATCCCCAAGGACAGAGACTCCACAACTTCTGCACAATCTGCTAGTGCTTAACAACTTGCCCACAGAGTCAGAGTTTAAGACAATTAATTGGAAACAGATTGTTATAAAGGTCTTACAAGCACTGAGAGATTCTAGGGGGTTTGTTTGTTTGTTTGTTTCCTACATAATTGGACAAATTTGAAAAACACATTCATCTTGAAATTAAGGGGGATTGCTGAGAAATTAACTATGCAAATAAAATCATTTCTCATTTGGAAGTGTGATGCAAATTATTATAACATACTGGGATCATCATCACAGACTGAAATGAATGCACAAACTGTTATTAAAAATAAAAATATTAAACTGATTACAGCTCAGTGGTAATATAGAGCACCTTTGTAATCAGAATTGAAGGAAAAAAAAAAACATTAGAGTGACTAATTTTAGTTGGAAGCCAAATACTGCCCATCTTCACATATATATATCTTTAATATTGGATGGTTTATGTTTAGCCATTAATTGCCTGTTTCAGCAAATTAGACACACAGATGTTTATCCTAGTAACGTGATGCCAATACCAAAATCCTTCTCTTCTTTAGTTGCTGAAATTTGATTTATTTCTACATATCCACAACATAACCTAATTAGAAAAACAACTGTTCTTTATTTTTCTTAACACATACTCGGAAATTCTTCACAGGTAGGGAATTCATCCATGTTTTTGGAAGAATCACCTGCCAAGCTGACTAATAATTGTCTTGCACAACTTTTTCAATGATACCATTTAATTAATTCCAAGACATCCTTTTAATACTAAAGGATACGGTTGCAATTGTTGAGCAAAGAAAAATGTTCTCAGAGCTTACCTAGCCACAGAAAAATCTCAGACATTTTAAATGAGCATTCCAGTTTCCCTGCAGAAGCAATACTTGGATATTTACTTTGTCTGATCAACAGATTTCTCTATCTACTTGGCAGTTTATTATGGCACAATAGGTGTTTTCAGTGGCATCTACTACCACAAAATGGTAAAGATAGAACAGAAAATATCTAACGGATCCCAGCAATTTTGAAATTAAGTTTTCACCACGAGTGTGGGAGATAAAGTCTTGGTCTTTTCCTGAGGTTGAGCTAGTATTCCTTACTGATAAAGAAATACTTCAGTCACAGTCAGTTTGACTGTGCTTTCCACCTTGGTTATTTAGTTAGGCACTGAGCAAGCACATGACAAGAGGCTAGCCTAAAGTGCTGAACTGCAGAAGGAAGTTAAGAACTGTGAATCCTAATCTAAAAAAGGATTCACATGACAAGTTTAAAGCTATAGTCAATAAAAGGAAAGTAACCTAAGTGTCTAAATCCTGTTTTGCCATACTTTCCCACTGCCTTACCACCATTTAAACTAGGTTAAGCTCATTTCCGTTTAACTTCTCCTTGTCTGAGTTTTCAAAAATATCTCAAATAACACATTCTGAGAATCTTAGAAATATTTGTCTTCTGTTAAGTTCTGTGATGACAGAGACTCAGCGTTCCTCTAACTGAATATTATAAGGGATTGTAATAATTGATACAATCAATTGAGATAAAATAATGTACAGAAATAAACCTCTCACAAAAGAGAAACAAGTTGCTATCTCAACCCCCCCCCAAAAAAAAAAAAAAAAAAACAAACACAAAACCAAAAAAACCCCACAAACCAGCTAAGAAGCAAACAGAAAACCTTTGAAGTGGGTTTAAATTATAATTGTAATCTATGTTATATTATCGTCTGGTGGTTGAATATTCACCAAAGAGAAAGACAATCCTAATGGTCTTCTCAAAATTCAGAGTTTTTTCATTGCCCAGGAAGAAATCTTCAGGAACACTATCTAGACTGCTCCAGGTAATGCTTTTCTCTTCTCCTTCTGATACATTATTATGATGCATAAGAATTAGAATACATGGTAAAAAAAGAGCACAGCTCCATAGATTACTTGCTAGCTCATTCATCAAGAAAAGGAAATTCTTGGGTTCTAAGTGTTTCTAGACTGTGAGTGTTGTGCATATATATCCTGTTTTACAGACCAAGGGAAATATTTACTTTTCCCCTCACCACCTTTTCTTTCATAACAGGAGGCTCTCAGCCTTGAAATTCTCAGCCTAAAGGTTCTCTTTAAGTGGCTGAACATAGTTTTTCTCTTCCCACTGGAATGATGATTTCTTTTTTCCTAGTTCCTTGTTAGGTTTGGCATTATATCATAAATACTCTCTGCAGTTGTTATAGCTTATTTGCCAGATGTAAAATACCATTCAAGGATTTTCAAAGGTATAAGAGACCATTAGACTGCCTTAATTGACCAAAGGGCTTCTAGAAGGAGTAATTTGAGAACAATGTCCCCTTCTGTTCTTCCTAGGATAAGAATTTGTGGGTTTAATACAAGCCTCAAGAAACAAAGTCAAATACATAAAAGACTGCAAGGACTCAGACTGAGGGAAGGTCTCTGATGGAGGGAAGCAGAGTCTTGTGTCTTCTTTAAATGACTAGCTGCCTGACCCTGGGAAAGGTAAGACATCCCTATATTTATATATTTTCCCCATGTCCAAAACTGTTTGGGCAGAATTAGGTGTCTGTGCTGCATGTAGCACAAGGAGATCCAGATGGTTTTCACTCCGGTAAGGATTTCACTAATAAAAATTAATAACAGCTTTCTCTATTTCAGGGAAAATGGTAATTAAGTAAAGTTTTACTGTCACCGAGGAGTAGTCTCAGAAATTCAGATAATCTGACCTTCTAATAAGGCTTATTGTTATGTCTTAAAGCTTTTTAAATGAAATGCCAATGAGCAATTAAAATATCGATGTTGTTCATTGCACTGTCTGTTAGTGAAATTACTTTGAGATCAGTTATTGGCATTTTTCTGCAAAGCACCTAATAATAATATCAATCTACCACATTTGATGTACCTTTTCTATTTAAGTTGGTTTTGGAGTACCATCATTTATTGATGGACTAACATTGCTATCAGACATTAGAAATGTAATCACTTCTGATTTTGTTCTTTTTTATTTTGGTGCATGTTACTGTAGGTAGTTTCACATTAGTAGTTCTTATTTAACATGCTTGTTTTGAAAACATCAATCAAGGAAGGCTTGACTTTTAGAAAAATACATCTGGCAGAGCACTATGCAGCTGTTGAGTCAGGTTTGCAAATACTTACTTCAAGGGCTAGAGAAACTTGATATGTAATTAAATAACAATGCTGGGAAGCTCCAAGTGGAATGGAAACTCCACTTAGGTCTGTGGGCATTCCAAGAGTAATTTAAGTCTGTCTCAGGATTTATAATACATGCTTTGCAACTGATTTTTTTAGAGAACTTTGCCAAAATAGAGATGGTAAGGAAGTTAGGCAATGTTGTACTTTCTTTAGAGACGTTCTTAAGGGTCTATGTAGGTCTATGCCCTCACTAAAAAATACCACCTAGCCAGAGAAATTATAAGCTTCTGTTCATTTACATATCCTTTTCTAAAATACATGAATGATGTGCCTGGGAAATAGGCCCATGAGATCAAATTATTCTTCACTTCAGATTTTCAAACTATGTGCAACAAATTCTATTCTGTGAATATAGCATTTTTTCCTAGTTAACATACCATTTCCAGTCAACTGAAAGAGAGGGAGTGGTATCACCCTATAAATTGCTGTTCAACTGTTCATCATGCTTATTAAGGTATGACATGACTGGAAATGATCTGGGCAAACTAGCCCAATCTCCTGCTACTCTGTAATCCCTTTTACAAACTTGTTCGGATATGTCTTGAAAGCTAGTAGATATTTTTCCTTCACTACTCTATTTGGGAGTTTGTTCCATACTCTGACTCTTCTGATAGTTAAAAATCTTCTAATTTCAAGACTAAATTTATTCATTGCCAATTGCCAACATTGTCCTTTAGCTTAAATAGCTTTTTCTCCTCCTGGGCATTTTGCTATCCTGCTCACTCCTGAGGTATTTATAGACAGCAATCATGTCTGTTCCCATTATTTGTTTGAGTATTTGCTTTTTAATGTGCTGTAAATCACACAGTGTTGCTCCTTGATTAGATTGTTGAACCTCTTAAAAGAGAATGGCTGCTTAAGCCAGTTAGAAAATGGTTGTCCCAATACCTGGGGAATGATCTTTTAGTCAAATGTCTATTTGTATGAAGTGCTCTGAGACTGAATGACATGTTACTCCTTACATGGATTTTACTCTTATCAGCAGATGCTTCATACTTAACAAATGGCACCTGCCATGTTACAACAACACCTGGAACTGAAAAGCTCCTTGCAGCAACCAGCCTACCTTGGTGGCTGTCTTTGCTGACACGGAAGTAGGGTGGGGAGTGAGAGGGAAAGAAAGATATAGGGATACTATTTAGCTGGTGTTAAAAGCTGTTCATTAGCGTGATCTGCCTTGGTGCATTTTAGTAACTTTTAATCCTTTTAACTCTTTTCTAAGTGGCTGTTTTCCCACCATAAACTTGCAGTTCATTTCTCTCTGTATAAAGTGATACCTGGTTGATCGATGTCTAGTGAAATATTACCTAAATCTTTAAAGCAAACTATTGATTGAACAATTATACTTCATTTATACTAAAGTGTTATCTGTTCCCCCATTCAGTCCTCTGTTCCTTTATCTGACATTCTATAGACCCTCATTATAACTCTATTTATACAGAGAACTGACATATTTAGACTGTAAATCACTTTTTAATTTTCATTGTATTGGAGAAATTGCTCTTCAATAGGATTTTGCTGCCTCAAAGGACAGGTTCAGTGTAGCACTTATGTTTAATTGATCTGCTAAGTTCGTTATTGAAGTACTTGCCAAGGTTGCACAGGTGAAGTAATCTGCAATATTCTTGTTGCTGAAAAAGCTATTTCAGTTTAAAAAGAATGTTGAACTTTCTCACCTAGAAAATTAACAGTTATTAGGTCGGCTTGTGTGATGTTGAAATCGTTCCCTGGTTCAACACTGTGTTTAACTCATACATCCTAGTTGATATTTTTCTCTTTCAGCTCTGTGAAGTTACAGGATTAGCCACCTCCCTACAATTTAGGGATATTTATGTTGATAATTACTGAATACGAATAAGTACATTTGTTACTATGTTAAGAGCACTACCTGGAAGAATTTGCAGTCTCATGAAACTCTTGAAAGAAGAAAGAGATACCTTCTTAATCTAAATATTTAATAACAACTTCCAGAAAATGTCCTGGAAAATCCTTCATTAGCAAAAAGAGAATCACAGAATCACAGAATCACAGAATGTTAGAGATTGGAAGGGACCTCGAAAGATCATCTAGTCCAATCCCCCTGCCGGAGCAGGACACCTAGATCAGATCACACAAGAACGCATCCAGGCGGGCTTTGAATGTCTCCAGAGAAGGAGACTCCACAACCTCTCTGGGCAGCCTGTTCCAGTTCTCTGTCACCCTCACTGTAAAGAAGCTTTTCCTCATATTCAAGTGGAACCTCCTATGTTCCAGCTTGAACCCATTGCCCCTTGTCCTATCACTAGATGTCACAGAGAAGAGCCTGGCTCCATCCTCCTGACACTCACCCTTCACGTATTTATAAACATTGATTAGGTCACCCCTCAGTCTCCTCTTTTCCAGGCTAAAGAGACCCAGCTCCCTCAGCCTTTCCTCATAAGGGAGATGCTCCATTCCCTTCATCATCTTTGTGGCTCTGCGCTGGACTCTCTCCAGCAGTTCCCTGTCCCTCTTGAACTGAGGGGCCCAGAACTGGACACAATATTCCAGATGCGGTCTCACCAGGGCAGAGTAGAGAAAACCTTCTGATTCTTTATTGCTCTATACTAAGCCTTCCAAGAATGAAAGATGTCCCAAGATCTGCTTCTCTAAGTCATGGAGCGAAAAAAATTAAAATAACATTTTAATCATAAATTATGTACCTGAAATCACTTACTACACAAAGACCTTTCCTAGTTCATAAACCATGTGATGACATTCTGAAAAGTATATGAAAAAAACCCAAACAAAACCCTCTCTACTTTTTTTTTATGGTACATTTTCTTGAATATAAATGTTAAAAATGCATATTCCATTTGTTTCCTGTCTATAATATTATATATGAGAAAAGGAAATGTTTTACTAAAAACAATTTATGCCTTTTTTTACTTCAATTTTAGATCATTATGTTCTTTGCAACTGTAAATCCTGACTTGGTTCAGCGTTATTTACCATCTTTGAAACAGCAGTGCTTTAATTAGGACATAATGAGATTTCTTCATTCCCAATGAGAATAAGTCCAACTTGTTTAGTATTTCTTCATGTGTTGAACCTTAGAAGCTTGGCATCTGTTTGATTGTGCTCCAGTGCCTTAATGATGGCATGAAAGCTATGAATAAATATTGAAATGCTTGAATGTGAGAATTTCAGCTTCAGATCATTAAATTCAAAGTCCTATAAACTGTTTGTAGTCACTACTTAGATTTTTAAATATATTATCTGTATAACCTCTGCAAAGCATGTAGAGTCAGAGTTCTCAGGTGGTCTTCAGTGAATGGAGGTAGATTAATCAATTTAAATACAGTCTTAAGTCACTGTGAGAGTATGAACTCAGCACAACTCTAGGTATTTTTTAACACTTGAGTACTTGTAAACTTGAAAAAACTCTTGAATGTGACTCCATTAGATATTTTTTTATAACTATGAGAAAGTGGTACTTAGGAGTTTTTGGATCTCAACAAAACTACACTCATAGCCTTGAAATTTAACTTGCATTCTCTGGGATTTTCTAATTTAAAGTACTGAATTCCTTTTGTTAGTATTGGCTCCCTGAAAATAAAAACATCAGTTCAGTACAATAGTTAGGTCTCTTAAATCTCAATATTGGAAAATTAATGTGAGCAAGGCCCTTTGGGTATTTTAGGACTGTGGGATCACTCTGGAAGAAAATATTTCAAAATGAAGAGTACATGTGAAAAGGTCTGATGCTTAAAAGAGGAGACAAATTTTCCTTGGTAAAAGGAGTTAAATTATACTAAAGAGGAAAAAAAAACCTTTTTAACATGTTTTTGTTTCATTGTTATTCATATCTGATGTTGTTTTCATGTGGTACTTTTCCATTTTTTCTTTTTTGAAGTAAACTTCTGAAAACAAACAGAATTGAAAATTAAAAAGAGCAAGCTGTGTTTATTTTTACTACCTTTCTTCTTCTTGAAACTCCCTTTGTTCCTGTATTTCTGCTACAGTAGTCACTATCTAAACAGTGACACTTGAAAATTCTTTCACTTTGAGTTGTAATGACGTACATGATCACTGTAGATTTTGTGAGTGTTCCACAGACCAATGTAAATTTTCAGAAAATGTTTCCAGTCACATAAAGTCTGGTATCACAAACACAAAAGATTGATTCCCACATCTGGAAATAATGTGTGATTTTTTTGTTGTTGTTGTTGTTGTTTTTTTGGCTAATAAAGTACCAGGACAGTCTAAATGAGACTCACTGTGGATAGGAATGAAGTGCTTGATATAGATTGGAATAATCAGCCACCAAATCTGTGAGGAAGGAAAACTTAACAGGTGCTACAGCTGCAGGAATAGATTTACGATGAAACACAGTTGTATATGCTTCAATGACAGCATATCACATAAATAAGTACAAATTTTAGTTGTATATGTAGAAATATATGTATTAAAATTTTATATCCTACTACTGCATACTATATGTATGTATAATTATATAATGTTGGAGTGAGTTCAGAGGAGAGCCATTATGATGGTCAGAGGGCTGGAGCACCTCCCCTATGAGGACAGGCTGAAAGAGTTGGGGTTGTTCAGCCTGGAGAAGAGAAGGCTCTGAGGAGACTTAAAAGCAGCCTTCCAGTACCTAAAGAGGGCTACAGGAAAGATGGGGAGGCACTCTTGATCAGGGAGTGTAGTGAATAGGATGAGGGGTAACAGTTTGAAGGGTAGATTTAGATTAGATATTAGGAAGAAATTTTTTTCTGTGAGGGTGGTGAGACACTGGAACAGGTTACCCAGGGAAGTTGTGGATGCCCCATCCCTGGAGGTGTTCAAGGCCAGGTTGGATGGGGCTTTGAGCAACCTGGGCTAGTGGGAGGATGTCCCTGCCCATAGTGGGGGAGTTGGAACTAGATGATCTCTGAGGCCCCTTCCAACCCAAACCATTCTGTGATTCTATGATTCTATGATTCTATCTGAATAAAGATGTTCACAAAACTGATAGAAGTGACTAATACTCACCAGACACATTTTGAAAACCGATACTTTTAAAAAACAATAAATCTCAAACATTTCAGGTAAGTCTTTTTTAGTAGTTGAATTCCAAGATATCCCTTCCACGACTCACAGAATACAGAGAAACTTTGACTCACTTGCAAACTGGGAACACTTCTACTACTATGAGTGCTGAAGAAGACAATCTTCCTTTTACCTGTATGTATACAGTTGGGTAGCCCTACTGTACATGAAGCAAACCAGGCTGCCTCTTGCCATGAAAAAAACAGCAAGACATGCTAGGTTAAAATTATACCACAGATTAAAGTTTGTAAAAGTCTAACCATGAGTTAGGTGTTATACATGGTAATTTCTTGCTGCGGTGAATTTCAGGAGTTAATTTCAGAAGGGATTACCTGTGTGGTGTGCAAATGTTTGCATTTCTGCAGTCAGACATGAGACACTAATGGCAGGGATGAATAACACAATATACTAATTGCTGTAATTTAAAGATTACTGCAGTGATGCATTCTGGTGGTAGTGTGAAACTTATTAATTTCAGTTGTGATTTGGGAGGCTGAATTTGACTGTTACCTCTCCGACATGTCATATTCCCCCAGCCCCAGTATACAATGGGATATACATGAGGTTTTTGAGGAAGATTTTAGTGTGCCCAGCTGGCTAGTGTTCTTGTTCCAGGTATCACCTAAAATCTGCTACCAGAATTGCAATTAACATAACTGTTGTTGCTGAACTACAATTTCAAATTAGATTTTTTGTCATCTTTTGTATACCTATTAACAGTCATTGCCTTCTGAAATGAGAAGGAATTTTAGAAGAGATGCAAAAGATAATTTGTATGGGTATAACTAGCAAAACCAAACTTCCTCAACTATTTTGCCTGTTAAACCCCAGCTTTCTTTCACAGACTATGTATTCAGCCTCAGGGAAGTCTTAGGAAAAGGGGAAAAGCCAACATCACCACCAAAAAAATTATCAATAATTTTTGAGTCCTCATTAAAATTCATGAAACCATCATTGTCCCAGCTTCAGCACTATGTCATTCAAATCAGACAAAATACAGTGACTGACAGCAAAAACCAATAATAATAAACAAGAAAAATAAAGATGTGACAGCTTAGAGTGTTAACTGTAATTACTGTAATATTTATTTTTCTTCTAGCAGATAAGAAGTGAAGGAAATTAGTTGTATGCTTTATAACCTCATATAAAATAGTTCAAAAGATATATCAGGAGGTCAACTCAACCCATTCAAATGTTGGATAAACTCTATCTGAGTTTCCTCACTGATGTTTGTAACTTTCCAATATTCTTAAACAGCCTAGACGTTGCAGATACATGTTTTTTCCTAAATTCTTTCCTAAATCCTAAATCCTGCCTGCTGCAACCCTATCTCCTTATTATTTGTTCTAGCTTCCATGGAACACATTAATTATTCTTTCTGTATATCAAAAATTTACAATGTCAGGCTCAAACCAAACCAACCAACAAGGCAAATTTGTTCACACACAGCCTTAGAACTTGCTTTAGATGGCAAAAAGTTAACACTGGTTAAGGAATACATGGTACTTCTACAGTACGTAAAAGGAAAATCCACTAAGGTTTACTCAACACATACAGGAACTGCATCTTACTCAAAAAAAATCCCTTGAGGGGGAAGTATTTGAATGATGAAACCATACGGGGCAGTAACATTATTATCCTGTTCATATTCTTTCCTGCTTGTAGACAGTTTCAGAAAGAGAACACTGAATTTCATCTTGACCTGGTGTGCTCTTAAGTTCAACAGAGCTATTTTTTCCACCTTCTCTTCTTTATACTAAACAAATCTATTTATTAAAGACAAGAAGAATGAGGAAAAAGAAGAAACAAAAATGAGTTTATAAACATGAGTGCAAGTTAGATGAGAAGCATTAAAGATGAGGCAGACAATAATGCTGAGTGAGTGAACAGGGGTAAGGACTAAGAAAAAGTGGTGGCAAGAACGGTAAGAAGACTGCTAGTCACAGAAATAAATATTTCTAAATTAATAGACATTGACTGACACCTATACTACCCTTCCTACACTCTTCTTCTAACCACTAGATTATAGAGGCCTGTACCTTTCCCTAATTTTTACAGAGAGTATGCCTGTATGAAGATACCACATCAGTTACAAGGATATGGCTCTTCGTCTGCTTGTAGGGGACAATGGAAAGTAAAGAGTACAAGTTCAGAATGCCTTGGGTGACAGAAGAGGACTGGGAGAAGACAACCATTTTGTAAATATGATGTAGTGTCTTCTGAGATTGCTTTGGAGACAAGAAAAAAACTGTGGATCCTGCTTCTAAGGCAGAAAATGAGAGGTAGGAGCTGACAGAGAACCTCCGAGAGGCTTCTGTTGCTGCTAATCAAAAAAGTAAGGGCAGTAATGGTGAACGCCGTAACAAGGATATAACCCTCTCCAATTATTTGCTTTTGTATCTTCCCATGCTCTGCAGATAGTGATGGCTATTCCAACTTAGGAAGGTGCTCTTAGATTCCCTGAGGAAGTATGGGCAGCTGCTTATTCTACCTCTTCCTAGCGCTGGCTCTATTTTGTATGGTCAGGCTTCTTAGGTTTCTCATTAAAGTTATCCTCCTAAACAAGATTGTCTTGGTTTTGGCTGAGACAGAGTTGACTTTCTTCATAGTAGCTAGTGTGAGTCTATGTTTTGGATTTGGGCTGAGGAAAAGGCTGATAACACACTGAAGTTTAGAGATCTGCCAGGACAGTCAAGGACCTTTCAGCCTCTCTGCTGTGCCACTGTCTGCAGGTGCAGGAGAGGCTGGGAGGGAGCACAGCCCCAATTACTAGCCTAGGACTTGATCTTAGGTTTAGGATTGAGATCAAAATAGGCCAACAGTGTATTCCATATCGTGCATATCATGCCCAGTACATTGATGAGGATCTGACTGCAAGTAATCTCTCTTTCCATGTTGGCTCTCTCCAGGCGGTCTCTTGCTCCAGGTTGCCTCCCTCTGGGTCACCCCTCTCCCAGGGTCATCTCGATCTCTCAGACACTCGGGCTTTTATCGCTGTTCTGGAATTGTGGTTTCAGGACTCTCCCTGCTCTGGGATCGTTAGCCAGGAACAGGCAGAGCCTTGGTCATCAGGTGGTGAGTGGTAGCACTGTGTATAACTCATTCGTATATTTGTATATACTACTAATATTATTATCATCATTATTATTTTCAATATTATTGAAGTTTAGTAATTCAATTGTTCTTATATGAACCCACAACTCTCTTTTCCCTTTACCCCTTTAATTCTGCTTGGGAGTGGGGAGAGTGAGCGAGTGGTTGTTGTGGTTTTTGACTGCCAACCAGAATCAAAATTATTACAGTGACTCAGTGTTTCAAAACTCTTGTGTCCAATTCCTGCCACTCTCCCTGCTTCTGTGGGAATCTGTATAGATGTAGGTGCCTTAATTGTAGAGAATCTGAAATCTAGAATAAATAATGAGATATTATATTTACAATACATAAGTTAGAGACACTCAAGATAAGAGAAAAAAATAAACCCAAAGGACTAAAAGACACAAGTGGGATTGTTAAATTGGTAATAGTAACTCAAGAATTTCAGAGATAAAATTGCTAGTTTGACACATAGAAAATACTGAGTAAAAAGCAGAGCTGGAAAACATCAACTCGGCAAGGCTGAAGATCTGTCTTTGTGATGGAACCACAGACACCTGTATCTTCCTGACCTGTTTGGCCTGCATAAAATTTTACTGGGTGTCTGCACTGAAACTGGTGAGCATAACCATGTTTAACCTCATGGCATGCTAGTCTAAGCTATCTGTTATGTCTGTTAGCTCATGATTAAATCATGCGTTCACATAAATTGTGTATAATTTTGATTACAGCCTTTGAGTGCAGCTAAGGGTGCCCAAATAAAAGTGGTTTAAGAGAAGATTACACCTCCCAGCACTCTAACAGCACTTTACTGTAAAATTGTTCCCATTCATATGAAAGGAAGCAGCCCTGCAATGATACAATTTCTCTCCTTCTCACCCAGGCCTAAGGTTATGGGCTATCATATTAGCAAACACAAATTTAACAGTGGATTTTAATTTAGCCTAGAAAGAGTGCTACGGACATCAGTCAAGACCTGGAAAAAAAGGTAAGAAAATACAATTCAGATTAGCTTTTTTTTTTTTTAATATTTAAAAGAGTTTTATTATTCAATCATATTAACCTGCAGTATCTCAAAGCTCTGGGTTTAATTTCTTTTGAACTTCAACCGTCTTCCCAGGTTTCTTTAAATTCTTCTCTAAGGCTCATTACAGATGAAAGAAATATTCCTTGTGCTTTATTCACACAATATTCAGAAACCCAAATGGTGTTTTCAACATAATGCATTAACCTTTTGATCACCTCTGAAATTACAGCATGACATTGATTGCACATCTTTTTTGTGCCATTGTTGAGTTTTCATAGAAAAATAGTTATAGCTGATGTAGATGAACTACTTAGTTAAGAAAAAAAAGAGAACTAGTTAAATATTCAGAAGATTATAACAGATTACAAGTTTCTTTTCAGTATGAAAAAAATAATGAATGATGTGTATAAACATGTTTTCTCTAAAATCAGAAATATTGACCTATGACTTTTAAATTAAACATTACTTACACTGTTCTTAGGAAGCCCTAACTCTTTCAGTTAGTTGAAAACAGGTTTTCTTTTAAACAGTTTTTAAGAAAAGCAAACTATCCTCAATTTAATGATAATACAGTCGTTTTGCACTTCCAAAGCAGCTTTTCACTTCAGGATTTCAAAGCTGCTTAGAAGCATTAAGGACAGGATTTTTAAATGGAAGTAATATTAGCTTACTGATGCTCTTCTTAGACTCTGGAAAATTCTCAGTAACTTTAGTCAGAGTGAAACCAGACCAATGCTGAGTGTCTTGGGACACTTTTCTCCCACACCTTCCACACCCTCAGGCTGTTTTGCATAACTGATGGTTTTGCTAAGTAAATACTCATTATTCATATTTCACACTGAAGCACAGAGCCATGATGCATTTTATGAACCAGCACAGAAAGAACCATGGTGACCTTGTTTAGAGGTCTGGACTTGAATTTCAGGATACTAGCATAAATACATTATGATGTACTTGACTGTTGTGTGACTCACCCAACAGTTATATAGACTTCATTAAGCAGTGAGAATATTTTTCAAAAATTGATTTTCCACCTTCACATAAAAGTTAGGTAACTCTTGTTGATAGTAATTGGGAAAGGGTTCTTAATTGCTAATCTGTGAGTTGTTTTTGTTTTTGTGGGTTTTTTTGTTGTTTTTTTTTTCAGGAAAGATTAAGTAAAGAGTAAAGCTGTGCAGAAATTTGTTCCATGGAGAGGGAAATAATTTTAAACTATTGTTCCTTAATAGGGCAAAAAGCTTTTGACAAAAGTCAAAATAGGAACTTTGAAAGTATTGAAAATTCCCATTCTCAGTTTCTCAATTTGTGTCTTTTTAGACATTTGTCAGTGGACTTTTATGGAGACAGGACAAACAAGTGATTTCTCACTTTCCACTGATTTAAATTGCCACAATTCCTCCCAGCAGCTCAGATCTGTTCAGTACAGCTCAGAGGAGACAGGCAGAGAGCAGTGCTATAAGGCATATCCCTGTGTCACCTTTCTCTCTGTTACAGGGACATGCACATTTACACACCAGTGTATGAGGATGCTGCAGAGTCCCAACATGGGATGTGGTCCTTTAACCCTGAGCAAGGAGAGCAGAGCAGGTCCAGTCAGGGTTGTCCCAGGATGGCCACCCAAGGCATATTGGAGGTCAAGTCTGCAAGGCAAGGGTCAGTAAGGGGGTGTCATGGCACGGGCATCCCCACAGCACAGCCCAGGAGAGGGGCAGAGCAAAGGGTCTGAGCTCCAGCACAGCCCCTGTGGGAGGAGAGACCCGTGGAAGCTGAGCTCAGATCTTATCCCAGGTCACTGCCACCTGCCATCAGAGGTGGTCCCGACCTCCCGTACCCCAGCCCCAGGGAAGGAAGAAGGATGCGATGGGATGGAATGAGATGGGATGGGGCTGCAGAACTTGTTGCACTCAGGGTCCTGGTAGAGTCACTGTAAGTATTTGTGCTTCATAGTAGTGCTAGAGTATGTCACTGCTTTTTCCTCCTACAAATATGAAGAACTCTTTCTTGTTAGGTTCCCTGCAACAGCACTAAGTTTCACCCAACACCCGTCCATTTTCTGAGTATTACATGTTTAATCTCAGTTATTCAGTCACGTATTTTTACTGCACATGTACAAACATTATTTAAGCCAAAAATTAAGTTTTCAGTGTTCTGTATTCTCCTGTTTTTCCAATAATGTTTGTTAGTCATGATTGTCGGCTCTAAGCGTCAGAAGAGAATCTTCTTCAGACATTACTGATGTAAGTTCTCTGCTCATTTGCATATGTGTAGATGACTTAACAGATGTAGTTAGGTAATTTGCTAAGCTACCTGAGGCACAGCTCTTGATCATATTCATTTGGGCTTCTTGGACATTATCCATTTTTTTCAGATAGTTCATGGGACTGTGGGTAATACAGACTGCTCACCATATGTGTGAAATGGCAGTCCTTTGCAATCCTCCCCAATTCCCCAGAAGTGTTTTCCTAGTTTATTATCCAAGATTAGCTCATTGCAGATACTGCATCTGGTGAATATTGCCTTGGTGATTCACTAGAGTGCTGGCTAATGTTTTGATAAGTTGAGTTACTGAAGAAAATATGACAATATAATCAGCTGTCATTTTTCTCCTACGTCTGAATAAATCATTTGCCTGTTGATGCCAGATGTATCATGAATTGTCAAGGAGAAAGATGTCTGCTTAACAGAAAAGATAGAGCTCTGGGACATACAATATCATATTAAAACTAGAGGATGAAATTTTTTTTACAACCGTAACCAAGAAGGAAATAATAGGAATGTTATAACAACAGCGAAATATTGGAAGTTGAATCTATTGATTTTTCTTTTTCAAAAAAGGAAAGTTTAACAAATTTGAAAATATACTATTTTCCTTTTCCTGTTTTTTTCCTAATTTATTATTAATTCAGTAAAATTATTTCTATAAATTCCTAATAATGCAATAAAAGTTGTGAAGCTTGTTTACCCACTTTTTCATTCCTTTTATTTCCTATAATTTTGTATTCTAACATGGCAAGACTTTTATGATTTTAGAAAAGTTTGCATGACAGAAGGAAATTGTGTTAATGATATAAATAGGCTTTCATATTCATATTGTTAGCAGTAACTGCTTATCTTTGTATGTGAAGAATTTTTGATGTAGCCTTAATTATTTGGTACACATAAAGGAGGTGGTCATAATACAATTATGTGTTGTCTCTCTCTCTCTGTATGTGTGCTTATAATAATTTTTTAATTGTTGAACATTCTTTTTTTCAAGTCAGTCCAAATATTTGATATGGTTACATTAATATATATAATATATATTTTTTCCCTTTTTTTCCCTACTATTCCCTATAGGGAAAAGAGTTGTTATAATCTGATGCTCCAGGACATGTTCCATCTTGACTTAAAACCAATTTATCTCTAAAATCAAAGGGCCACCTTTTATGTGAGGGCAGTTTGTTTGTCAGTAAACTACAGTCAGATGTAGAAAATGCAGAGCCACTGCAGTTCACAAATGACAGTTGTGTTCTTTCAGCTTAGTAGAATGATCTACACTAAAAGCAAATACTGCCTTTGAGAGAGACAGAATTTTCTTAAAAGTTTAATTCAAAGCAGTGAATCCTCTCCCGTTTTCACTTTCACAGACAAATAAATGCATCACTGCTTTGTGCCCCATGTAGTGTAATTGTTTAGTAACACATAGATTCAAGCAGAAGCTCACCAAAAAAACTTTGCCTACTTGGAAGACCTTTCACAGTCAGTGTTTCTCTCCAAAAGAAGAAAAAAACAAACAACAAACACCATGACAAATGTTAGTCATAGTTTTTAACCAATTCAGGGAAGATTTTCAGGTATTTTGGTGGTAAGAACCTGTGCAGACAAGGACATAGCATAACAAAAAGAAAAGCACAGACTTGTTACTAGAATAAATAGTGCCGCTCCTGGACTGCAATCTCAGCAGTGTTGTGTGTTGTTCACTGAGTCAAGAAACTAGAACAGTTTAAAGGTTTAAAGGTTAGCAAGGTCTTCCCTGTTACCTTCTTGACATTAGTAGTTTGGTGAAATGAGGTCTGCAGCTAACAGTACAACTGTCCCCTCTTCTGTCTTACAGTCCCCGAAAGCGGGAAGAATTCACATCCCTTTGCCTGGTCACCCCGCTCTGGGTCTCTTGGAGGAATCATAGGCTCTGAAAAAATCAGACTGCCAGGAGGTTTACAGTCCCTGTGCCGCTAGATGTCCCTGCGCAACAAACTTTTAGAAGGTCTGAAGCGGAACGCCACGGAACGGGGAGAGGCATAGCAGCCGCCACAGGGCATGCGAGGAGAGAAATAAAATTGGATTGAGAGGAACTTGGCCATTTTTTTTTTTTTTCCGGTAATAATTGCAGTAACTAGAAACAACACTAAAGATTATCCACCCTGCACCAAACATTATTATTCATTGACACAAATGTAAGGTCCATGGCATGCTATTGACAGTCAGCATCATTTAATTGTCTATGTAATGTCTTCCCCCACAAGGGTAAAAAAGATGCATTGAAATTAGCTTGTAATGCCTGGCTATCCTACTTGTTCATACCATAAACTTGAAATGCCCTTGGTGCTCTGTATGGAAAGACAGATTTAAAGCAACAACAGTCACAGCTATTTAAGAAAATAGCCACAGTACTACTCTAATTAAAGCAAACATTTGCATATACTGATTTGCATGCGGGAAAGTAATTATTTTTAATTAATTAGAACAGTACATTTATACTGAAAAGCACCATTTCTAAATTACACTCAGAGCCAAAAAAAAAAACAACAAACCGTTCTCCTTTGATAAATTAGGAATTTTTAAGGATTAGAAATATGTCAAATGTTTACAAAATAATTTGGACAGTAGCATGCTGCAGGGATACTTGTGTTTGAGCAGCACTAGAAAGCTCATGTGCAGCAATTATTTTGTTGTCTCCTGGAGGAACTAAACTTGGCAAGAAAATCTTTACATACATCATACATCTTTACAAGAAAACCAAACATATTAGATGTCTGCTTGTTGTGGGTATAATTTTGTTTATTTTCTTGAAGAAAGCATTTAGGTTTGGCTCTTTCTTTTCATAAACATTAGAATATTATTTCAACAACATGTTTCCTGTGGATTCCTGCTTCAGAAATACAGATTCAAGAAAAAAGGCAGGTCACATCCACAGGCAATTAAAAATATTGCTTCTTTCACTAAAAATCAGAGTTAATATTATTTGGAAGACAACATAGATCAAGATTTTGGTGTAAGTTCATTTTGGATCTGACTGTGCTTATTTGCTATTTTGTTGGTGTTTTTTCTATCTTTTTCTTCTTTTACCTCTATTTTTATTTTTATTTCCCCCCCCAAAAAAAAAATTATTCATCTTCTGTTAGCAGCTCTTCATTAGGTACTAGAAGCATCACACTTCTAGTACCATCACATTAAGTAATTTTTGTGATTCCCAAGGTATCTTCCATGAAGCACATAACACAAAACCTGTCCTGACTGATGTCATCTAGCAGAGGTAATTTGCAAGTGGTCATTTGCTGCATATGAGTTATTTCTTCGCTCATTTGTACGAGTGTAAAAAGAACTATTTACATATTTGTATACATTATTTCTCCATGCAGCCATTTTCAGTGGTGTTAAGGTCATCTAGCTTTACAGGAGCTGATAAATATAGAAAAAGAAATATCCACAGAGATCTCTTGTGACTTTGAAAATGTTTTCCTTTGTGTACATCATGAAATAATGAAAGAACAACCCGTAAAGATCCAGGAGACCAAAGGTCAGAACAACACCAAGTGATGGAGTAAATATGCATATCTGTCAATGTGCATATATAATAACAACACAAACAACACAAAGGAATGTTCCTTGACACTTGATCCTCTTTTCAGCTATTTGCATGTTCTGCGCACGATTTTGGTGAGGAACAATTAACACTACCAAACGCTCTATGGGCGATCACACGAAAGGGGCCACTCTACATAAGCAGTTTTGGGACTTGACAGACAATTATGTCCAGCTGACCTTTGCACCAGGGAATTAGCACAGACATGTTTGATTTATTAAGACATAATCAAATTTTATGAGCAAACTTAGTTCAGAACACTTAAGAGATTTCTTAGAGTGTGGTAGAGCCAGGAACTTCATTACCTGAGCTGGATGAGGTAATGTGAATGAGGTAAAGCTGTGAACGTGTCTAATCAAACTGTTGCCATTTTTCTATAATCTTATCTATGAATTCATATGCACATCAGCATTTTGACAGTCTTTTAATTCTTTGTACTGAAACAGTGGAGTAAAATGTTACAAAATGTTTATGTTTCTTTTCTCAACAGCTTTGTTTGTCTGGAAATGACCTGGGGATAATTTGTATATTAATCCTATATTAAAGAAAAAAAAAAAATCCATTCTCATCAGCTCTGGTTAGGACTAGCTGTTAAGACTGCAAAGTTTGAATCATACTCCATGGAGAAAGTAGCTGAAGAGTAAAATAACTATCATTAAGTTCATAACAACTGAAAAAAAGTCTCTTTTACCAAAATAAATCAGTACTGCTTCTTGGTTTTCATATGGTACACTGTTTCTATTCAGTCAGTTGTTTCAGCTCCTTATTTCATCCTGTTTGATTAGAGACGTAGCAAATGGTTGAATATTGTTGCTGTTTCCCGTACTGTGGAAAATGGTGCTGTACATAGCAAGCACTCTGCCCTGAAAATGGAATTTATGAAGGATTCAGAGGCATCTGGATGCAGAATAACCCTTCTCCCATCCCTTTCTTATTTTAAATAGAAGTTACAAAATTTTTACTTACTCTGACCCTGCCATCTTTCCTTTTTATTATGTACTCTTGGGCTCTTGGGTATTTGTTTGTTGTTTTGGTTTTTTGTTTTTGGTTTTTTTTCTTGTTTGGTTGGTTGGTTTTTTTTGTTTTTGTTTTTTTGGTTTTTTGGGTTTTTTAGGAGATGGGGATATTTGGGGTTTTCTTTTTTTTTTGTTTTGTTTTGTTTTGTTTTCTTTATTTTCTTTCTGATAACTGTTCATTGTAAACACTGTCTGTTTTCCCTTCAGGACTAGGAAGACACTACGAAGATTTCATCAAAGCCTTTTTGAGTCAGAATCATGAAACTGTAAAACTAACCCACAGTCTCTCAAATTATGGAGAACACACTGAGGAAGCATCAATACATAGAATCATAGAATCATAGAATGGTCTGGGTTGGAAAGGACCTTAAAGATCACTTGTCCTGGTCTTAAATTCTTCCCTAGACAATCACTATCAGCAGTTGTCAAAGAGTGAATACACAGCTAGAGAGACCTTGAACAGTTCTTCCTATATCATGCAAGACATTTCATTTATTTTAGTTCAGACCATGCTTTTTCCACAGATCTCATCTGTCTGAAAAATTTGTAGTTAGAAGTAACAATAATGATTTTCTCATTTGACTTCTTGTACACAGAACTTCTACAGACCGTGCACAGAAGAGCTTAGTATTAGGCAGAGATTTGAATTAGGTATGAAGATACATCTACTGTTTCCTTAGAATTGCAGTAGGAAATCAGACCAAGGTATTGATTGCTCCAAGGAAAAACTCTACAGTGAATGTGTGAGAGATAAAGTGTCCACAGGGAGAAAAAAATTAAGGAGATTTCCATTAATAAAATTCCTTGTTCAGTTTTAGAGGAAATGAATAACTTTGTTCTAGTAAGGAACACGACACATGGATCTTCTCTATAGCAACCTAATGCACTGTTGCTAGACTGCCAAGCTGTCTGCTCAGTTTTGTTCTAAAACAGTACTATATTTATAGCTGATCCACAGCACACTGTTGTTTGAGGCTTTGTTCTTGTCACTGCATCCTGCGTTTTTTATGGAGAGATCAAATAAACCCATGACTTTGGGTTAGGATCCCCACTGACATGTGTGTACCACTAACTCAAGCAGTCAAATATGTGATAGCAACAGCATATTAGGCAAGAGCGACTAAGAGTGAAAACCAGCTGCTTCTTCCTTATTATTTTCTCAAACAGCAGAAGCCATATTTCAATAATATATTCAAATTTATATAATAATATGTTTTTCAGGCAATTTTTGCACTACCATTCCTGAAGGACTTAGCACATAACAATTTTTCCTATTGCTTGTGCAAATTTTTCATACCTCTTTTAATGGTTATTTTTTTACTAATTTTAATGTTCTGTTAGATAAAATGGGAAACGTACTGGAGCTATACTGGAAAAATGTAAGAGCTAAGAATCTTTGAAGCAAAATGCTCTCAGGCTTTAAAATGATGTTTAGGTTGAGCTCTGTAGCTGAGATTATCTTAGGTAAATCTCAGAAGTAGAAAGATTTTAAGTAAAAGCACCATGGAATTACATTAGGTATCAGCTTGCTGCTGCTGTCAGGTGGTCATTTCTGCAGGTGCACAGAATAGCAGCTCAGTCAACTACATCAGCACAAAGCATATCAGGAAGCAAAAGTATATAGGTGAAACATAAGAATGAATTTTGTATTCACAGGCATAATTATCTACCCCAAATCTGTCCAGTAACTAGGTACCAATATTGCTAATTTTGTGAAAGTGCCTGGAGAAGTTTAATACCAAAATGATGAAGACATTAATTTCCCATCTCATACAGAATATGTCACTTCCAGCAGTACAGAACAAGGTGATTGATGATTACTTGCTAAATAGAAATATCTCCACTTGCTGAATCTCCAGAGTCTCTTCCCATGGGTTCCACAATTACTCTAAGAGACAACCAACTAAACTCTCCTATGGAGGAGAAAAATACTTCTTCGGCTGACTGAAAATCAAGATATTTAAGAAAGAAGTTAAAAGCTGTCATAAACAATGCTCGTCTGTCTTAACTCACATTCTGTCTGTCGAGGGAACAGGAAAGTCTAAAATAGCTTTATCAGGGGTCACAGGTCACTATAGCAGTGACCGTAGCTGTAGGAATGGAACCTTTAGAAAGACTCTCCTGATATTTTAAAATTAATTTCTCTATAGTGACGTATTGCTATAAAATAAAGGCTTCAGTAAAGGTATAGCACTATATTGAAAACTGTTGCAGGGATCAGGAACCCAAACACACTAAACCAGGAAAAGGCCTGGAAATAGAAAAAATCCCTCTCCTCTCTCAAACACTTTGTCCTCCAGAGTGACTCATATTCAGTTTTAATTTTAAAAAGAAGTATAAAAATTGGGGAATGTAAGTCCTTTTCTTTGAATAGTTCAGCTCGTCATGAAGTCCAACCTCGTGGACTCCCCGAACGTGAGCATCTCTTGAGATTATGACTAGTTCCTGATGAGCTGTACACAGAAAATGCAATCATAGCTCCCTTTCTTGATTTTCTTCTAATTTTAATACTGTTCCTTACAACAGGATATAAGCAAACAACATGAATTTTAAGGCACACTGCGCTAGAGATTACTATGTCAGCAGTATGTCATACATTTTCTAACAATTTTTGCACAGAGAACACGCACAGAGAGCTCAGCTGGGGAAGAAACATCTGAAAACAGGATTTTATTTTTTCCTACCTTTTTTGGCAGATAGTGATGGTAAAAGTGTCACAACAAGGTGTTACAAAAGTGGTTCATGACAGATAATTGCTTATAAAAATGCAGATGTGGGAAGTCAGGAATTTCAGAACTCCCAAGGTTTGATGTTCCAGGTAGTTTTACTCTACTGAATTGGAAATTTTAGTGGATATAATCTCAAAAAAAAAAGGGGGCATTCAAGGTCTCTAGACTTTCCTTGTAGAAGAATATGAAGTTCTTGGATTGCTGCCAGAAAATGGGAACCCCAAAGCTTTAGGGTTTTCTTGTGTCAAAATTCCCTGGGGGAATTCAGAGTTCCCAAATCCCTCATTCCAAATATAGTGTGAGACCTTTATCAATCGTCCTCCCACACACTTACATACACATCTGAAGGATGACAACATATTGCTGTTTAGCTTTATTGAGAACTGAAGGAGAGGGAGAGGCAGAGGGAGAGGGAGAGGGAGAGAGAGAGAGAATTGATTAGAGATTTACTGGGTTATGGGGCAATGAAAAATGCATCTGCATACCAAAGACATCTAAAAGATGTGTGTTGTATTTTCCAAAGAGGCAACGTGTTTAGATGTCTTTGTGGGTGACTCTTCAACTACCTCAGTTTCCATTAATCTAGCTCATGTGCTTTCAATTCTACTTTCAGCCTGCTTTGTAGACCAATAAAAAGATCAACCAGCAAAGGCAGTTATGACTATGTCAGAGCCATTTACTTCTGCACACCACTTATCTAATTTCTTATTGCTTTGTTTGCAGAAAGAATTGAAGCCTAAACTGAGATCTCTCTATCCTTGACTATGGCAAAATTGTGTTCTTGTTTTCCTTATATCCTCTGTGGCTAAATAAGCAGACATTATTTTAATGAATACTTAGAGAAGTTCAGCTTCTCTAAGAGACTATTTCTGTCACATTTTCTTCCTTCCTTTTCTATAGATTATTCTACAATATCCTCATGGTGACAGGAAAATAATGATACATTACACTGGCATGTAATCAGCACGGTGTTTCTCCAGCTATATATTATATCAAATCATCAACATAGTAACATTATAGCAGTATCGCTTGGACAGTGATTTAAACTAACATATCATCAGTGCTACTGTACATCACTTCAGAGATAGATTATTCTAATGCATCATCAGATTGATGTTGCTGTAGCAAGAAGTATTAACATAATGCAGGGATGATGTAAGTACAATAGGCAAGATTTCTCCTGCTGCTGTAATATTAAGCATTAGCATAATGCAGGGGTGATGAAAGTATGGGAAGTCCATTTTTCCTCTTAATCATTTTTCCAATTAAATTATCTGTGTAAAGTCCATATGCATTCACTTTACACATGAAGGTCAGACTCTGCTACTTCTAGTGCTTATAACTAATTTAATTAGGACAATCAAACCTGATATTTGCACTGCTTAAGTGAATGAAAATTTTTCTGTTGATTTAAAAGAAACAAGATAAAACTTTAGTTGAGAAACACTGTCTTTCTCATTATAAGAAACTTTTAGGCTGACAGAAAGTCTAACCTAATACATTGACTGGAAATTCAGGCAGGTGCCTTCTGCTGATGGCGGTTTTCCTATATTATTACTGTGTTCATGATTTGGTGCAACAGCAAACCGACTGAGTGGTCTCGTGTGAGTTGCTACTCACTGAGAAGTCTTCCCTTCATACTGTGTCTGTTTGCTTTCTGTTGATTAAAAACTTTTTGATGTGAGTTGTTTATCACTAGTATTAATAAAATACCTAGCACACCAGAATTGCAATCTGGTTTCTACAGCCTTTTAATAATACTTGATTAGTCTTTATTAAAGACTTAATAGAAAACAAAAATCCTTATTTGTATGGTTTTTTTGCTCTTTACAGAATAAAATTATTTTTATTATATTCTCCTATACTCATCTCAGTAATTTTGCCTCTTACAGCAGCAAAGTTTTTCATACAGCAGTGAGACAGAGAATTTTTAAGTTGAAGAAAACAGATGACACATACACACAAAAATACCTTTTAGATTCTAATGGAGAAAAGCATCCTTACCTCATGTTCCTAAGAGAAGGCTATGGAATTGATACTGCTTCTCAGAGAGATAGTAGGAGAGAGGAATTGAACTATGGTTCTGCCACCAGCTAAGGAGGAGGTAGGGCCAGGGGTTGAGGGGATACGACTGAAAGAAATAAGCCTAAGATAGAGGGGGGAAAAAGCACCTATTGGCCTAAAGAAAGGAGCATAGTGCTAGAAAGGGGAAGACTGGAAGTTGCAGGCAGCGATGAGACCAAGAGTGTTAATCAGCAGCAGGAGCAAAGAAGGGGATTGATACCAGGTTTTGTCCACCAACCAAAGCAACAAAAGTTTCTGCCTCTTCCACAACTTAGCTTATACCCCTGAAAAAGCCTGACCCCCTTGATCTCCTCATTGCTCTGGGGTGGAAGCCCAGTCAAGCACTTGTCAAGGCAGAAAGGTTTCTAGCCTGAATATGCTGTTGCTGGCTGTATGTTCCTGTCCTTGTGCTGGGAATGTTATGACCCATGTCTCGCATTTGGTGACCGAGACCAACTGGGCTGAGACTGTTAGTTGGCTTGAAATGGAAGGCAGCAATACAAAGTGACAATATGGTGATTTTGAGTAAAGGTGCTAACAAAAACTAGCCCTCAGCTTTTTTTTTAGTGTAAAATAAGGATGGCTGGATTATTTCCAAGCCATGATTTTTATTTTTTTTTTTCCCAAGTCATTCAAACCTGCATCAAAACCTCGGTATTGTTTACACCACAGTTCTCTACAACCCACAACATTTGCAGAAAATGTTTGTAACCCCTTTATGGATAAGATTTAATGCTTGACATTTATAACAGAGCTTAAGTAATTCAAACCCATTTATATAACATAAGGTAACTCAGTGACAGAGATACTCTGGAGACTTCTGTTAGTTCTACAAGGCAGGGGACAGTGTTGAACAGAGATATACCTTTGTTCCTAACTAGGACATTTCCATACTGCATTAAAAAATCCTACCACACAACCACACTAAAGAGTTCTGCTCTTCACGTTTTATATCTTGCACTGAATTAATGTGTCATTAGAATCCTGTTGCCTAATATCATTAATGTTTAGTTAAATTAAAAGCATTAAGTGCATCAGTCCGCACTCAGATATCAATAGTCATAATTCACAAAAATCTAGAGATGAACTTGTGTGGCTTAGGCACCTTTGAAAAGATCATCCTGAGAGATCCTGCTTCTCTTTACAGAAATCACAGAAGAAAATTTTAGTTGGATATATTTAAAACATCAGTAGACAAGATCGAGATAGTTTTCCATGGTTTGTAAGGAATTTGCTGAACATGGAAGAACTTTCTGCGTACTCCTGTTGCACGGGCAAGATGAAAGTCCCTTATACCTTTTGTCTCTGCTGCTTTGAGATTTAGGATGTGAGATTCCATAGAAAGGAATTGCAGGGCAAAGGCAGATAGGGCAGAGGTGTCTGATAAATATGATTTATAACAGGCCTCTGTGACTCAGCACATCAGCTGGTTATATGATAAATATTGCACATGTAGCCCAGTATAGTCACCCTTTTATAGCTGTGTAGAAAAAAAAAATCTAGAGCAACTTTTCAACAAACTGGTAGCAGTTCCCAGTAATCCAATAACATTCCAAGTCACTGAGCAGCAGGGCAATTCTCAGCCTCCCCATGAAACACATCACTGGTGATTTAACGTTAACACTAAGAGGCTTTGTTGTGGCTAAGCAGCTCCATGAGTGCTGTGTCACCTACCTCACTGCCCCCAAATGATTTAAATGAGGCTTCTCTGTCTGGTCCATAACCAAGCAAGCCTGCGTGTAACTTGACCTGCTAAATGATTATGCTCGACCTTCTCGTTTTGCTGCAGATGAGCAAGCTGCAGGATTTAGCATTTTGCTTCTTGCTCACCTATTCTTTTCTCTGGGCTCTGAGCAGCCTTGCCTCCCCTTACCATAACAATGAAATGACAGCAGCATTTACATCTGAAAAGCAGAATTGCCAATCTGAGCTCGTGGTAGACTGTATGTGCATTCAAAGGGCAGTGATACTACCACAGTCAGGCGGTATTCATCACTACTTTTTTTCTCTTTTGCTGTAACTCTATGAGAATTTCAAAAATAATGAAACAATCTTTTATTCCTTGCAGATACATGGCCTTGCAAATATCTTTCAGGAAGATGATGAGGCTTTAAGTATCAACTTTCTATTCTTTCCATGAGAAAAACTAGAATAACCATTAAATGTCAACACAGGTTAGCAGGACCCAAGTCAAATGACAAGTCTGAGCAGCCTTTGTCTAAACCAGGTCTGTATTAGTGGGTGTTTGCTCACCTCACTCAAGTTGTTCGAAGCTGGCACTCAAGAGTTTCTCAGAGCACAAAGGCTCAGGAAGACTTCTATTGCAATCTGACAGGCACCATATTCTCCTCCAACAGAAAGAGAGCAGGTGATGTTAGGATAAGAGCAACTATTATATAGGTGCCTGTTATATTAGGCATCAAACCCTGGTGATTAGAAGCTGCCCAGAGAAAGAAGTCTCTCAGCTTTCTTTAGGAAAGTTAAAAATTTTAATCAACATTTCTATTAAAAAGCTTGACAATTTATCCTAAGATCAGTGAATGGTTAGCAGTTCTGAAACAAATAACACTCAGAGAACTGAACATTTATTCCAGTCGCTCGCTGGGAGACCTGCCATTGCCCCACCATCAGCAGACGCAGCACGCAGATCGCAGTGCAGACTCACCTCACTCCTAAACTGCAGTCCACTCCTCTGGTGTCACTCCCACAATGACTCCTGGGGCACCCTAATGCCACCCAGACAGAGACATTTCAGAGTAAATATTTTCTGCTCAAAGACATATAAAGACAGATAAAGAATATCTTTACCCATTTGGCTCTTACTCTACCAGGTACATGAGGCCAACTTTATGTGAAAAAAATAAATAATAATGGTGGAGTGGTAATATGGGTGCCTATGGCAATTCCTTTGTTATGCTGTTCCAAAGTATGCCTGTGTTATACAATGTTGTACCCTGTGACTGTAGGCTGAGGTCAGATTTGGGTCTTGAAAGGTCATGGGTTTTTTTGGGTTTTTTTTTCCCTTAGATGGTGTATTTTCATGTAATCAGGTTACTTGATGGATTTCTACATCTTAGGAGCTGATTTAACCCATCAAAATTCTTGCAGTGCAAAAGCTGAGCTTGATGCTGTAGATGAAGGGAAATTCACCACCCTTGCTATGCTGTTCCTGTGGTTAAGTTTCTTATTAACAAAAAGTGACGTTATTGTTCCAGGACCAGCTTTCACATATTAACCATAGAAATTATTTTGTCTGATGGATGAAACTAATATTTTTCTACGTGCATGATTAGAGAACATTAGATTCATTTAACATTCTCTTCAACAAACTAGTTCACTTGAGTTCCTTAAATGTCTTACCATGGTAAATACTCTTCCTCTAAAAATTTCATGATATTAGAGTGAAAATATGTGTGCATATATATACTACATATACAGAAAATATTTAAACAGATATCACAAGAGATGGGGAGACAATGAGATGTGGAAGGTCAAATAGACTTCTATTTCTTTGTGCTCTACATTGTGATTAGTAATGTTAAGTAGCTTGCACAGGATCTATGTCCTCTCTTCTACGCCCTTACTCCATCTTGTCTGAAACAACCCCATTAATCAATGCATCTGAAATTCCTCTTGTCAGTTTGTAACAACAACAGAGGATGGTTTGACATGCAAGAACTTCAGAATGCCTCTTCATTTTGGTTAGCATTTCCAGGCAAATTTTAAGTCGAACAAGGAAGAAACAGTAAGCAAACAGATTGTTGAGCTGTAAGAGGTCTCCTAACCATGCTTTAATGTTGAAATACAGTATGCCTGTTCTCATTTAAAATGAAAAGTATAGATTTGATTCTTCTGTTATGTTCTAACAGTCCTGCAGGGCTCTGGAGGAACAGGTAGCTTCCACACTCTGTTTATTAAGGATGTTCCTCTGTGTCTGTGTTGATTAATGAAGCTCACATTGACAAGAAACGTTGCTGTGACACAAAGTGGTTACAGGGGAATTTTTAAAGAGCCTTTCTCATATGTCTAATTTCTTAGTTATCATTATCTTGTCTTCTCCATTTTCAGCCAATTTGCTGTAGCTAACTCACTCAATGAAAGAGTGCATCTTAATTTGCCAAAAGAAATTAAAATAATACACTTCACTGGGAAATGCATGGAGCCTGTGTACATTGTGTAGGCGAGTAGGTTCTATTATCCCTTCAATTTTGATTTTGAATTATGTTTATTCACTATTTGCCATGTATTCAAAGACATTTACAGAGTCTTTACACATTTAATGTTCAGACTGCTTGAACTTTTGACAAACTTTACTTGTGTTCTACATCTGATGTCATCAGACAAATGAACAATAAAATTGCAGCTGATAACTGTGGAGCTTTATGAAGCACAGTGCTTTTACATCCTATTTGATTTCCTTTTGTAGTAGTGTAATATTGGGTTTTGTTTGGATTTGTATTTTTGCTCTGTATACCCATCACCACAAATAATGCAAGTCCATTGCTATTCCCTCTAGCCTGCAGATAACATTCATTGAACCTCACAAGAGTTCTGCTGCTGACAGCACAAGATGAAGAACCAGCTAGTAAACAAAACTCTGATCCAAAAAATTATTGAACAAAAAGCTCACATTCCAATACCTGAGACATACTTCAGAATACGCTTAAATTAATCTGTAATTTATTCAGAGAAATCTCAGAAAATGTATAAAACTTTGGACTGTCATCAACTCCAGTAGGCCCAGTACTATAGAAATAGAGATTCTTACCTGACCAAGAAGGTGACACTGGTCTCTATGGATTATTCCTAGACTCTCTCAAGTCGCTCCTTCTCATTTGCTTTTCAACAAATAGAATTTCTGTTTTCCAGTTCTTAGGCCAAGTTTTGGGTCCCCTTGCTTTATAATCACAGATTTTTAGTAGATATCAAGTGGATCAAATACATGCATTACTTCCCTCCAGAAGTTGCTGAACAGCTATGGATATGACAACTGAACAGATCTAAGCAATTTTACTGCTAGAACTAAAAAGCAATTAGAGTAAATAGATAACTGTCATGTGTATACTGTAAACTTATCCCCAGACCTACCAACCTTTGACTGTAACCTGTGAAGATGTAACTTCACTAGAAAGCATCATCGGGTCTCCTTGTGCTAATCTGGTTCTTTGTTCAGTCCTCCTCCCTCTCTTTTATAATGGTAGCTTCTCCTTTCAGGCTACTATTTTCCTCCATACAGCATTTATTCTATAGCAGGAATAACAAATACTTATTGGCACATGAAATCTTTATTATCTGTTGGTTTGGTTTTTTTTTTTTTTTTATTTCCAGGTTTTTTTTCCCTAATGGTCTTATTAAAAAAATGTTCAATTTTTCTAATTTCTAAGAATTTTCTAAGAAATACAAGCCTAAACACGAATCGGGATTTTTTTTTTGTCTTTTTCATAGGCAAAATGGAAATGATTTCTTGATACAATTTTGTTATTCATTTATATCTGTTTAGCCTAAGCAACACTATTAAGAGCTAGTTTCAGATATGTGAAAGAGCAGAATTTAATATGAAGTACATCTGTGAGAATTTTTTCATATTACCTTTTCTTATTCTGAAGTTTATGTTATTAAGGTTTTGATATTAAGCTAATATTGGTTTTATCACTAAAGGACAATTTTTTAAAATTAAAAATACTTCTCTATTTTATAGGACACTGAGGAAATGGAAGTACTGAAATGTAAATAAATATCACAATTTCTTTCTAAAGATACATATAGTTGATTTTTTTTTTTTGTGCTGAGGCTAAAAATATTTCAAACACTTTTATACTTGGTATAGTCTACATCAGAATGAAAATGTATGACACCAGTATTTTCGACTAAATTTGTCAGAGTACAATCTAATTTATACATTTGACCATTTAGAAAAATTTTGATTGGGGGTTCATGACCGGATAAACTATTACATCAAGTGAACGATGTGGAGATGTCACAGAAGAAATATTTCTACAGAACAGAGTCCTAGAATAATTGGATATGAGATTTCTAACTCTTGCATGCAAGCTTGCCTATCATGACAAAAGTAACACGAATATTTAGAAATATTAAAGGGAAAAGGAAGAGTTCTGTGCCTTTCAAAGGCTGGAAACTTATACAGTTTACATGTACTTTCAAAAAATCTACAGAACACCTGTAGTATAAATTGCAGACTGCAAAATATTTCCTGGCATCCCATAATGAACATTAAGTTTGTAATAAAACCCCAAAGCTTAATTTATAATGCTGCAGGAAGAGAAAAGGAGTAATTAAAATATTTACATGTAATTTTCTCCACTGATTTTGATTGATACCGTAGCAAAATTTATTTCAAATTTATTTTGTGCTGAGATTATGTTAAGTTCCAGCATGCATGGATAAGAAGGATACTTTGATGTAGTGCCTGGTGTTTAACAAGTGTTGTTATGCTCCATAGCCTAGAAGAATGTATAGAAATGCCGGTTAACCTTACATCTCTGTTTACATTTTCAGTTGCTATGTTATAGCCAAAAAAGTGTTTAGGCATCTGTTTAAGCTTGTATATTGTATTCTTGTTCTAATCATAGTCATAGAAGGCAATTATAATATTTATCCTCTTATTCAAGATTTTGTTCTCTGTGTGTTTGTATTAGAAAAAATAAAAATTTTAATCACTTTTCTTTCAATGTTTTTTCATATTTTTAGAATTTTATGGTCACTAGTAATTTAGGACTACATTTTGCTATTCATAGAATAGTGATAGTTTCATTTCACTTATACAAATCCATTTTAGACAAAAGTAAATTATCATGCCTTTAATTGGGAGAAGTCTTAGTGACTGTGAATATCAGTCTTTCTACTAATTTATTTAATTCCTTTTAACAGGTTATCCAATTGTCAAAAAATCAAGGTTGAACACAGTATTTTTAGTTTGGTTACAGCAATTTAACAGGAGTAAATCCTCACATCCCAGCAGTATATTTTCAATGAAGAATATGATTAACCAAAGAAATAACTTCTTCAAAATACATCAGATTGATTTTGTGAAGTGGTAGACATGATACTACAAGAGGAAGCAACAGCAATTACAGAAAGGAAATGAAAAAAATAAATACGTATGGTTTTGTATGTATTTCTTATTTAAATAAGAGCTACAGGTGATAAAGTTTAGATTTATTTTTTCTTTTTAATCTTCATGGAAAGATGAGGTTTTAAGATCTGATGCTGGTCAAGCCACAAACTATTTTTGTCATTTTTTTTTCTCTTTTTGCTTGATTTAAGCTTTTTAACTTTCTCTGACACTTTTCAGATAATATAATTAACCAACAGTGTTTGGCAACTTATAGGTTTTGAAGAAGCTGAAAAAAATGTCTTTTATCTTAGTTGTGAGTGATATTTAGTGTTTAATGATTTCCATACTTTTTGTTGTAATTTAAAACTGAAAAGTGATGAGTAGTGATTACATTTTTTATCACTTTACCACGTTTTTCTAACATCTCCATATTGAGATTTCCATAACTCAATAAAATGCATTAAAAAATGCACTTATGAGATTGAGATTATTTTGTCTTTGCAGGCAGAAGTGACAGGGCAAGACAGAAGTGGCGAAGCACTGCTTACTGAAGTCAAACACATTAAAAAAAAGTCTGTCTCTGTGATGCACATAACCCCCGTTGGTTAAGGTGTCATAGCCTGTAGTTGCATTGCCATGTCTTAAAAAAAAATAAATCTTCATTTCATGTTTTCATAACCTTAGTTACCTACATACTGATAGACATAACATGCTGCCCGCGCTGATTGCATTGGCAAAAGATCATCTTGAAGGATATTCTCTATGAAGACTAGAAATCATGTTAATCTCACTCATCTATCCCCAAGTGTGGTATTTTTTTAGCTAGTGTATTACTAAACTTGATTTTGGTTAGGTTTGTTCTGGAGTGGTTGCAAAGAATAAATTGCAAGCAGTTCGCCTTTCTCTCAAAAGATATTAGCTAGCAATATTCTTTATGACTCTATCTAGGTTATTGCCTTATTTAAAAGATGGGCTGCTCGAGAAGATCAGTTAAGAAACTTGATTGTAGAGTATTTAGCACATTGTTGATACCCAGCTGTCTGTCTCCACATAATCTGACCTAACTGTTTGATTTTGAATGTGAAATCACATAAACTAAAATCATTCACCATTTCTTCAAAAGGCCATACATATCTGTAAAAAATAAAAAGCTGAAATGTTGCACACGGAAGAATATCACAAGATTTCTTTCCTAAAAATACAATAATTGTACTGTTTATCTTAGGAAACTACACAAGAAATATAACTGCAAACAGGAAAAAAAAAAACACTAAGCAAAACACAAAACCCAATAAGGATACTGATACTGAACCAAAAATTTCTAAAAAAATTACTTTATGCTGAAATGATGTAAGATCTATTACATTATGATTCTGCAAAATATTTTACATTGTTTTCTTAGTAACCGATGACAGCATGAGTGTCAAAGAGAAACATGGTTGTAATTTGTTGAACTTCATAGTGCTGCATATTGAAGAGAAAGCTGCTATGTGATCTGTGTCAAAAATTTTCTAGAAGCATTAAATTTTGTCTTGTTGCTCATCTCTTATCATTCAATTTGTGATAAGCAGTGATTTCTGATAGTATAAACGAAGACTTTTAATTCAAAGAACATTAACTAGAAATTTTTAATATCTGACCTCCAGCAAATTTACCATTTTGTGGACATCTTCTAGAATGATTAACATTTTGCTGGCTAACTAAAACATTAGTTGTTTCAGATAGACAGTTACTACTTGTAGAGATTAGCGGAAGAAAATATTTCACTCAAATGAGTAAAGTCTTTCCTCTGACCTTATAACTTATATATTTGACACAGATAACAGTCTTCAGGATCCACTCAGGAGTCTGGTTGGTCTGAATATTTAATTGCCTTGTAACTTGATTGAGCAGAACTCCATCAAAAATAAGATAAATTCTTCCTCCAGTCACTGCACAGAGTACTTTTACTGTGCCACTCATGCACTCATTAATTAATGACATATTTTAAAGTGTCCTTTAGTCCTCTGGTGTGGCAGTTACCCTGTTCAGTTATGGTTCTTGGGTACCGAGGGATAGCAATTGGAGGCTTCTGCCAGGAGGGGAGTCTACAGAGTCTTGAAAACTAGTGAAGATTCCCTGCACAGGCACATCGTATGGCAAAGTTAAGCCGTTAATAATTTATCAACTGTGAAGTGGAATGAAAGCATATTTATTATTCTTAATAAGAATTTGTAATTTTTTTTCCCCTAAACATATGCACAATGCTCTGCAGCTACAAAGGGATTGTTAGGAGACTGGTTTTCTGTCATTACTGCCTTGTCTGTGCCCACAAGAAATCATCAGAAAGTTGACTCCAGAGCTCATGGTTCGGTGAGGCAAGCCTGTCTTTGCTGTCTCTGACGCTTCTACAGGACAGCGAAATCTTAAACCTGTCATTTGAGATAAAGACCTGAAACATATTGTTTCATTACTTTTCAGATATTTCAGCTCCAAGTGATCCCATTAATTTCCTTGGGCTAAAAGACATAGGACATGTTAATTTGATTGGATAATCTCTTGAGTAGTGTGCTCTGACATAGATATAGGTCAGATACTCCCAATGAACTAGCAAAGCTCTGTTACACTACTGCAAACCCATAGAAGTTACTGATGATTTATAAGCACTAATGAACCAAGCCTTCAATAAAGGGGGTTTGTAGTACTTCAGGTCTGATCCATGAAGGACTTTCCTTCTTCAGAAAAGGATTTAAGAAGTACGCCTAAAATGTATTTCACTTCCTTGTAAATCTTAAAGCTCCAAGACAAAAGAATACGGTGATTTAAGACTCTGTTCTATAATATCATACACATTAGATGGAATTTACCGCAAATCTTAGAACTTAGCATGGACTTAGATTTAGAAAGCCAAATATACCTGTTGCTGCTGTCTGGAGCATCACCAAGCACAAAGCTAAGGACCTGACTCTAGAATTCGAGCTGTTACTCATTAATGTACTATTCTCTCTGCTGATTCTACCTATGATGATAAATGATTCATAACAACACAAGTTCATGCTGTACTCCATCTGCAAGGATTTTGGCAGAGGCACTTTTTGACGTATGCAGTAAATTATAACCCTCCCCACTTCCCACTTCATGATAGTGGAAAGGGAAGATATCATATTACTTCTGAAATATACTAGTAATCTTAAAAAAAAATGTTTCTTCTGGTTTAGGTCTGTTACACAGTGATTTTTATTTTTTTTTTAACAGATATTTTCATTGCATGTGGTGGATAGACAATCGTCAACCAGCTCCCATAAGGGATAAATTGATTATTTCAGAGTGTATCAAATACAGATCATTTAAAGAATGGTCTTTGGGATCCTTTCTGTAGAAGAGCCTGCCAAAAGAGCATCATAGGATAATGAAGAACTGTTTGGACTACGGTGAGGGCCAGTGGCACTTGGTTATATCCATTGTGACGAAAATTTCAAAGAGGATATGACAGTTATTTCACCACCTCTGCTGAGCTGAAATTTGAGAGCCCTTGAATTAGAAGCAATCTGCTTTCCCCTCCACTTTATTATGGATGTCCCAATATCTGACTTGGGGTGTACAAGAAGCTGGGAAGGGACACAGCCGGGACAGCTGACCTGAGATGGCCAAAGGGATATCCTATACCATATGTTGTTGTGCTCAGCAATAGAAGTTGTGGGAAGGAGAAGAAAGGAGGGATGTTCATGGTTATGGTGTTTGTCTTCCCAAGTAATCATCATGCATGATGGAACACTGCTTTCAAGGAAGTGGTGAAATGTCTGCCTGCTGATGGAAAGTAGTGAATGGATTCCTTACTTTGCTTTGCTTATATATGCAGCTTTTGCTTTACCTATTAAACTGTCTTTATCTCAACCCATGAGTTTTCAGCTTTTGCTCTTCTGACTCTCCCTCTCAGCCAACAGAGGAGGGAGTGAGACAGCATCTGAGTAAGGGCTTAACTACTGGTCAGGTTCAGCTCACCACATGAGGGTCTTGTTTGGTTGATGGTTGGTTTTTAATTCATTTCCAGAAGGTACTCAACAAAGTTTTGGTCATCTGTGGTTTTTTTTTTTTTTTTTTTCCTTTCAGCTTCAAGTAATGAAAATACTTATTCTAATTCAGCATCACTACAAACCTCTCTGATTTTAGTGAGGTACGATGTAGAACACATTGAGAGGTTCAGCCACTCTCAGGTATTGATTTACAGGTGACAACACATTGAATTATGGAAACAACAGATCAAACATTACCAGCAGATCATCTGTAGTTTGTGCAAGATTCCCGTTGCTTCTTGTAATGCTGTTTCAGACTACAAGGTTTTATGAGAAATCCACAGGTAAATTCTTTCACTTATAAATAATGAACAAGGTGATTCTTATTGAGTGTCCCTGAGGGTGATTGATGTGGGCACAGAAGAAAGTGGTCCTCTATAATAATTTCAAGCAGACTTCATTATTTGACTTTAAAAACAATGCAACATTTTATTTATGTTCTATATTAGGATATCACACATAACCCAAGTAAAATTTCCTCCATCTGCTTTAGTCACTTATAGTTGTCACTTATGACAATTTACAGAAAATATTTTTGTCTACATACATACTGTAAATTCTTTAGCTTTATAAATACTTTTTTTCTTTTTTGCCCAAGACTGGAAGTATTCCCTGACTGACAAGATAGTCAGCTAGCACTTGACTAATTCATGTATAAAAAATATGCTTTTACAAAGTCATACTTTATGCTAGCCTTACAACTCTTAGTTTAACCTAGCCTTAACGAAGACTGGAAAGAGAAGAAATCAACACATAAAAGGCAGTGTTGCATATTGAACCACAGTCTGATTGCCCTACTCTGTGAAGCAAGAACTTTGATTTTCTAAATCTCTGCAGTGAATCACACCTGCTTTTTCCATAATTGCGCATGAAAAAAAAAAAAAGACAAAAAAAAAAAAACCCAAACCTCTCACATCAGAGCAATAAGGCAAAAATCTATTTTCATTACACTGTGTTCATAATTCAGAAGAGAGGGACAGTATAGAAAAACTGGTTTTGTATCAAGATTAAGCCATTTTTCTAGCTTGGGCTCCCAGCTGCTATGTCTCTCCAGTGACTATGCAGAATAATAGGCTTAGCACTTCAGCACCTGTGTTAGGCACCTGAAATTAATGTGAATCCTTTTTTGAACCCATTCTTCCTGAAAATGCATTCCTTGAGTACATCTCCTACCTATTATCTCTCTCTGGCGTCATATCACTTTCATATTTTAGCTTTCAAAGGAGCACTATACACAAAGTGGTGTTTCATAATCAGTAGATAAATTGAAATGACTACTAGCAATCATGGGAAAAAATCACAGTGGAATCCTGGACTCTAAGCAGTAAATTCTGAGCTGCCTGTTGTTGATCTCATTTGATCCTTGCAAAATCCATGGCTGGTCTGTGGTCTATCCAGCAAGAAGAGAGGTGACAGATAAGTGTAATCCTCTTGCATATTTGTAGAAGTTGATATCAGAACAGTGGTACCCTTGTTTCTTTAAAACAAAAATTCCTGGAGGGAATATCCCGTATTTTTCTTTGTCTCTTATTTATGTTGGGATATGTACATCTGCTTGGAACAGCTTCTGTTCCATTATGCCCTCATAAGACAACTCCGGATTGCTAGCTATGTGATTACCGAGGTTTAAGTTATTGCTTCCATCTCAAAGATCTTGAGTGTGTACTGCATACCTTTGGTACTCTGCTTTGAGCAATCCTGACTGAGAAATTCCTGACACATCATGATCACATGAAAGCCATGGAAGCCAATCCACCACTCTCTGTGATGATTAGCAGGAATAGATACAAGATATTGTACAAAGTAAAAACAGAAAGATAGAAATTATTTAAAAAAAAGTTTAATTTTAGGAGAAATGTAGCATTTGTTGTTATAACTCACTAGAAAATGAATGCTTATCATGGTGAAGGTCTGAACTAATGAGTTTCATACGTGATTTGTACTTTCTGTGACACACAGTGAACTGTGTATTCAATGTGATAGCCAGTCTGTTACTAATAAATACTTCGCCTTACATCCTCTTCCTGCCCCAGAGCATGCAATTTCTCTTCAGAGAAATCTTTCCTCAAATTCAAACTTCACTGTTGCCTCCCTGCAACTAAGAGCTCGGAAGAGTTAATCGGCAAGTTACATTCAATTAATTGTGTTTTTCAAATGTTGTGTTTTTGGGCTAATCTCACTTCCACTTCTCTCAGTGCAGGTCATTTGATTGTAATTGCTTGGACATTCTTTAACGTGTCATTGCTAGTACTGTGTGCAGCCCTTCACAGCTATACCTTCATTAGGAGGACTTTGAAGGAAAAGTAAAAATACATGCATTGGACTTTTTTCAATAAAATTTATGGTAATAAGAGAATTTCAGTCTACTTTAGACTGATTGGGCTTTGTAATCTCATAGTTTAAGGACTGACTTTCTTACTGCCCAGCTGAATTTTTTTAATCAAAACTATTATGAAACAAGAAAGCTACAAAGTGTGGAGTTTGTGGTTACTAAATGTGTGGTGTTTATCATTTTAAAATATATTATCTAGATAAAGTGTGATTTTTGGTTAGATTTGCATTTTATTGTAATTTTTTTAGTACTGACAGAAAAAAATACTCTTAATTTGAAAAGAATTAGAATTTTATTAACCATGAAAAGATTAAAACTTTATAACTTTTACTTTTTTATTATTTTACTGCAGTCTTGTCTTTTTTGTTAGAATTCCAAATCAGTTTATGAATTAACAGTCTATTTTCTAACTAAGTCTATTGATCTAATTGGGCATTCAGTGACATGATGTCAGAATATCCCAGATGGGTAAGGAAAAAAATATAGACTCCTTAGGCAGGATCCAGGGAGCAGATACTGAAAATTTGAATAATTCAAATATAGTTATACTTTGTCTTTTAAAACCTCAAGCCTTTTTCACACTTTGCCATCATTGTACATTGGATACTGAAGATGAAAAGAAAAATTAGGAGTCCATCAAACTGTTTGTTTCACTGTTTTGCACAGTTTTCTTCATTGTTTTCTGCACTGAAATACAAGCTCTTATCCATGTTGACTATGATAAATACACTTTGTCTGAATTCCTTTTTCAGGTATGTTTCAGAAGCAAGGTTTGCAGAAGTTGCAGCTCTTGTCTATCACCTTTCATGTTAGTCTGGGGTTTCTTAAAACAGAAAACTAAAGCAGAGGGTACGGTTGTTGAGTAAGTAGTAAAGTGATACAAGGTAACCTATCTATATTGATTCTACATGTTCCTGAAAAATGCCTGGAACACTTTTCTGAATATGAGAATTACAGTTCCATATATTTCATAATGCAACCTATGTCATTATAGAAGGATCATTTCAAAGCTGTTGAGACTTTCTAATACTCCCATTGAAACAAATGGTAAAAGTCAAACAAGCATAACAACAAAAAAACTATTGAATCACTAATGTAACCTTGTTTATTTGAAAGTTTTAAGCATATCAGCTGTGTGTTTATTTTGGAAGACTGAGTTTATGATGTCTGAATCACAGAAGGTTTTAGGACTTCCAAACAAACGTGTGTGTGCTCCTCCACCCAGCTCTCCTTCTTTCTACAAACAAGTGTAATCACTGCGGAAAGTCAACCTCCTCCAACAAAACACCAAAACCCAGGACCAAAACTTCTGCCTCTGAACTGTAAGAAAAGTAGAACACTTCTCCTAAATGTACTTAAATCCTCTTGGGTAGAAAAAAAAAAAAAAAAAAGGAAAAAGGTATAGAAAGAAATTGACAAATATATCTGTCTGGCACATTCAAGCATGTTAAGCAGGCTGAAGACACGCAACTTGCTGAAATTACAGTTTTTATAAAGAGACTTTATATTGTATATTTAATTTAGATATTTAAATTAGAAATGTAGACATTAAGTAAGTTAAGACTTGGATTCTAAAAGTGTTGTTTCCATACATGGATATTGTTGTGCTACAAGCAGTTATTTTCTACAAGATTTATCTCTAAGCAAAGAGTTAAAGGGAAAGGAAATTAAATACTTCTAAAGTATTGAAATCAGCTGTCTCTTGTTCCTTTTGACTTAATTTCATATTGCTTGTTTTCAGAAATATTGCATTTCCAGATGTCTGGCTTCTGCTGCTTAATTTTTCTTTATTAGTAAAGTTTTAATTAAAATTTATAGAAACATTCTTATAGAAAAATACTCAGGAGAATGAGACATGAATACATTCAGTGAGAAGAAAGCAACTTGCTTTAAATATGGTATAAATATCAACTTCTGTCAGTTATAATGGTTACCTAAATTAAGCTTAATATGTATCTTTCCTTAAATGCTTGAGATAGAATCTATAAACCAGAGTTCATATACAGGAGATGAAAGACTAAGGTTTCTTCTGAATTGGTTAGCTCTTAACACCATAAAAGTGCTTGTGTTTTGCTCATTATTATATTACTGAATGAAGTTTAAAAGCTACCGAGACAAGGTTTTAGCTGCCATTATGTTTTATTCTATGCTTGATAAGGTTATATCCCATCAGCTAATATGCCTCTTCATAGCTCTGACAATTTAAATGTAGCACATGCCAATTGTGATACCTTTGATGTGCTCAGCAGAGAAGGATGCGAGCACTTCATAGAACTGTTTCAGGCCCACCGTCCCCACCTCACAATGAAGGAATCTCAGTGCTATTTCTATTAAAAATCAGTTGGAATTAATGTCAGTACAGTTGGTTTGAGCCATAAAGCATAAAAATTGTAATGCACATCTGAGAACATGAGATTCCCAAAAGTTTCTACTTCTGCTGTATCTGCGACTTATTTTCCACAAGACCATTGGAGTAAAAGATAATATTTTAATATGTTCTCTAATTATTCATTGACTATAATCTTAAGCCTTTAAAACAGAAAACCATGGGAAATCTTGGAGGTGAAAAGATTTCTCAGCAGTCCAAGGGTTTTTCTAGGATTTTGTAAGACTATTTTTAACCTTAATGAAATCTATTAATCTTGTAACTGCAATATCGTACCACATTTAATGTTTTTTTCTGTGTAATGATGTAATTCCACCCACTACCTTCATCACCAAAATAGATTTTAAGGTTGCTACAGGCATATTAAATCAATCTAGGTACATGCAAGATCAAAATAGAGTAGATAAAACTGTGCTATCCATCTTAGTTTGTTATTCTACATTACAATTTCACAACTTAATCTTCTTCACATGTATATAACTATACCTGTATATTATGCACATGTATATTATACATGCATAGACCCATTATATTAAATTTTTTATATTTGAAAGGAACAACGTTACAAAATTTTGCACAGAGTCATTGCAGTGACATGAAAATTAATTATCATTGCTGTAAAAAAAAAAAAATGGTAGAAAGCAGCAAAGGCAGCTCTTCCTTGAAATTTCATACTTGTTTTCAACAAGTGAAGCAATGTGTTAGTATGCAATATGGCCCCTTCTAACACTTCCAAATACTGGCATAATATTTGTGGTCTTTTTTTTTTTTTTTTAAGTTTCGTATATGTGTCTGAACCCCGTGATTTATTATCTAACTTCCAATCTTCAAGAAATTTTCTTATCAAGAAAGAAACACTAGGAGATGCACACTTAACAGAGATTTTTAAATGTAAAATACATAAATATCATATAAGAAAAGACAGTAAAAAGTACACTGTCTTAAAGTCAAAGACCATTCGTCTGAGAAAGTAACTTAAGAAAAAGTGTTCTAATTTGACCCCCATCTCTCTTTCCTACACATTTGAGGGTTTTTTTTCCCATCCATGGTAAGAGAAAGCGGCAGACCATAAATTCTTTAAATTCCCTTGCAATACCCTGAGCTAATTGACTTTTGTCACAGGGCGGATCATGGTGGTGCAACCCCTCCCCCAAGTCACTCAGTGCTTGGTGCCATTCCTACCCATCTGGGCCACATATCGACCTAGGGTAAGTCAGGAACAGTTTGTGAAGGTGGTGAGCCCAAGCCTTAAGACACCCCCTTTAACAAACCTAACTCCTGCTTTCCCACCACTGGAAACAATGAGCACTGAAACTGAGCATTAAGGTACCCCATTAACGTCCCTGGCTCCTGCTTTTTTTACTGTTGGAAAAAATAATGACTATCAGTCACCTCCTGACAGTCCAGTGCACCTGCACCTGCACTGTGCACATGTACCTGGGTTGGAGCCCAAAAGGAAAAGAGTGGAAAGCACCAGAATATCTTGTCATCCTGAGTTGGGCTGAAGTGGAAAAGTACCTGACAAAAGTCAGTTATCTCAGACCCTCTAAATAGCAATGCCAAGCCAGACCCATTGAGCTCTCCTGGATGGCAGCAGGCTGTTGCCAGCATCTCCCTTGAGCTGGGATGCCTCTCAGGACCAAAAAGGTCTAAGGACCATCTGCCAGCAAAGTCAATGAAAGGCCAGGTCAAAGATGACTTCTTGAGGCTCAGTTATCACCCACTGAGGAATGCCAGTGCACTGTGAGTATTTACTCTCAACTTGAGAAGGAAGAGGGGATTTTTCACTATAGGCTAGTCTCCTCTATCTACCTCTCTATCTAGATAGAGGAAGAAGAGAGATCTACCATAGGCTAGTTTCCCTATGTACATATTTTACTGGATCCAAGTATTTTCATGGTGTTCATGTGTTTGTTTGTTTGTCTGTTTGTGTATCTTTTGTGTTTTCTGTTATACATGTACACTTAGGATGCCTTGTAGTAAGTTAGTGTAAATCTTGTCATTCTCGAATCTGTAACTAAGTCGCTATTTTAATCATAACATATTTTACTGAATCACCTTATTAATCTTTCAATTGGTTAACAATTGAGTGCTGCTAAAATTTAGCCTTTGATTTACCTCACACCATGAATAAATCTTAAGCTGTTGCTAAATCATAACCATGTGAGATATTTCATCTGTGACAATGGAGCTCCTTGCTCCTTCCCCAGGTTCTTTTTCTCTAAGTGGCTGACAGTTTTGTCTCTGTAATTAACTTAGTTTACAATAGAATATAGAGGATCAGAGAAAGTTCATAGTGTTTTTGTTCCCTATGGATATGAAAAAGCAGAAGGTATTCGTGATATAGCCCATCTGTAACCAGAAACTTGTGAAACTTTCATGTTATTCTCGTAAATGTGTTTATTGTTTAAATAGAAGTAATTATTTTTCTTCTCCTGCTGGAAGCTTCAAACTGAGCCAAATGTCTTCAGCGTTCTGCTAGCAGATAGAACATTTTAGAATAGTGCACATATGTTCAATTGTTTTTATAGAAGAGATGTCAGGTAGTAACAGTCAGTTGCTTAAATATGTAGATTCAGCTTCTAGAGAAAGAAAGTCTATGCAGCAGTGCAGCAGTATGTTGATTAAATGAGCAAATATTCAATGAAAGCTGTTTTTAAAAATGCAACATTTTTGTTGCACTGTGTCTTGCTATGATGTTGAGGTGTTTTATTCCATTGTTTGGTTGACATGCTGCTGTCTCTAGGACTGTCAAAGTACAAGTTTTCTGACTGTGATGGACCTTTCCTTTCTCAGTTTTGTAGAAATCACACTTGAACACAGGACGACAGAATGCTTCAGTAGGTTATATGAAATGTTCTATACAGCTGAATATGTTTTCTCCTCACTGCAGGACTAATTATGGGACTAAAAGTTTCTACCTTTAATAACTAATAAGTTAGATTCTATAGAAGGACTTAAATGTTTTAAAAAGCTCTGGGAAAGACCTGCAAATGCTTCACTGATGAGCCTGGAGCAGTTCCCCAGCTCTGCTTTGCCTTTAAACTGGGGGAAAAGCTACACTTTCATTAAGAGTTCTTCTTGTACCTGTTTCAAAACAAAAGTTTTAAGTAATGCATGCAAAAATCTAAATTTCAGTAGGAATGTCACACATACCACAAAAATATCTTATTCCTAACTCTTCATTCTTTTTCAATATAAACTGAATGACTTGACCTTTCATACTTTGAATGTGTAGCATTTTGTGAAGTAACTGCTAAAACCTACCTGCTAAGTTTGAGCAACATCAGCAACATCTGTGCAGACTGTCCATTGGAAAAGACAGGATGGATTTGGTTTGAAATTTTAGAGCAGACACCCAATCATAGATAAATAATTGAAAGACTTGCAGCCTTGACAGGAGGAAAGTATAAAGTCTCTTGGAGAGACATGTAACTTTAAAGGTTATTGGGCATTATCAAGTGAGCACCGATTTTATCGAATCCACTGGTTTTAGGATTTGATCTTAATCAAGGTGTCCAAATCTTTCCATATATTGTTTAGAGGGTGATGACAGTGAAATGGTAGCTGCATATGTCTGACCCTTTTTCTTACCTCTTTTCCTGTCTTTCAAGAGTGACATTTAAACTATGTTAAAATCCAGTGGATCTTTAAATTTATTTAAGCAAAACTAAGATTTTACTGGTTGAGTAGAGCATTTTTTTAATTCTTTCCTTTCCTTGATTTTATAAGATTTATCTTCTGATTATTTTTTAGGTTTGATACCTTTCAGCATAGGGACATTTTGCCTTTTGAAGGCTTTTTCTTGTTTGACATATTTTAAAGAGGAAGTTGTCTGTGCTTAAAACTTGAGTTTCTTTCCAAATTACCTCTTATATTTCTGTATAAGAGACATGACCTCCTAAATTTCTTGACTTATCTGGTTTATATCCATCAATTTCCTTGACTACAAAGCTGCTTCTGATATTACTTCCTATTTCTCCTCTTCAGTTTATCAAAGAAATAAACTGCACAATTTCTTGTCTATTTGGGATATG
>NW_010125721.1:53296-74684 GCF_000699245.1 Pterocles gutturalis | reverse complement strand
GGGGGGGGGGGGGGGAAGCTGTAAGAATTTTTATTTAATTCTGATCATAGAAGCATAGAATGGTTCGGGTTGGAAGGGACCATGAAGATTATTGAGTTCCAACCCACCTGCCAGGGACACCTTCCACTAGACCAGGTTGCTCAAAGACTCATCCAACCTGGCCTTGAACATCTCCAGGGATGGGGCATTCACAACTTCTCTGGGCAACCTGTTCCAGTGTCTCACCACCCACACAGGAAAAAATTACTCCCTAATATCTCATCTAAATCTACCCTCTCTCAGCTTAAAACCCTTGTCCCTCATCCTATCGCTACACTCCCTGATAAAGAGTGCCTCCCCATCTCTCCTGTAGGCCCCCTTCAGGTACTGAAAGGCTGCTATTAGGTCTCCCTGGAGCCTTCTCTTCTCCAGGCTGAACAACCCCAACTCTCTCAGCCTGTCCTCCTACGGGAGGTGCTCCAGTTCTCTGACAATCTTCGTGGCTCTCCTTCTGGATTCACTCCAGCAGGTCCATTTCTATTTACGTTGGGGCCCCAGAGCTGGATGCAGTACTGCAGGTGGGGTCTCATGAAAGCGGAATAGAGGGGTGAATCACCTCTCTTGGCCTGCTGGTCACACTGCTTCTGATGCAGCCCAGGACATGGTTGGCTTTCTGGGCTGCAAATGCACATTGCTGGCTCACGTTCAACTTCTCATCAGCCAACACCCCCAAGTCCTTCTCCTCAGGGCTGCTCTCAATCGATTCTCCACGCAGCCTGTATTTGTGCTTGGGACTGCCTTGACCTGTGTGCAGGACCTTGCATTTGGCCTTGTTGAACTTCATGAAGTTTGCACTGGCCCAGCTCTCAAGCCTGTCAAGGTCCCTCTGGATGACATCCCTTCCTTCCAGCATGTCGACCGCACCACACAGCTTGGTGTTGTCGGCAAACTTGCTGAGGGTGCACCCGATCCCACTGTCCATGTCTCCAACAAAGATGTTAAACATCGGTCCCAATACCAATCCTTGAGAAAATACTGGTATTTTATGGAAGATACAGTGCTATATAAAGGGATTCTGCTGTTTGTTCAAAAGTTTGATTCAGTATTTTCCCATTTCTGTCACAAGTCCCTTGTCAGTTTGTCATCACCGAAACAAATCACATTTATCTAGTTCTCTCAGAGGAGATGATCTGCAGTTTTGTTTTCCTGCCATAGACAGCACTTCTGCTGGCTATTATGTACATGGGGGATGTCTTTGTGCCTTCCTACAGACGCCTTGCAGAAGCATCTAAATAATGCTTCTGTATGACCTCCAAACAAAAGTTCTCAGAAATCCTGAAATTCTAAAAATTAGAATTATAAATTTCAAAACAGTAATAATTACAAGACAGGGTTGAAAGTGTCATCACTTGAATTCCAGATCTTGTTATGGAACTCCAGATTTTTTACCTAAAAGTAAAATGAAGTACATACATGTTTTGAATCCCTCAAGAATGTATGTCAGTAAAAGAATTACTCAGTTTGCAATAAGTTTGACTTTAGAAGCCGGAAGTGACGTATAAGTTGAAAGTACTTTTCTTATCAAAGCAGCAATTCAACTTCCAGAAACTGTGAAAATGAAGAATGATGATAAAATATTAGATGGTATAACCCAACCCAACATATAAATAAATAAATAAATAAATAACAGAGTGGCTTAATTTTCTGGCAAAGTGAGCATATAGGCACAGAGCTGGAAACCTGTTGTAGCCATGCAGAATTTTCTGAAATTAAGCCGCTTATGTAGGTTCCTAAATAATGACATTAAACACTCTTTTGCTACCTTCAAAGTTTTGTTTGACATTTTCTCAGTGCAGTAGGCTGCATTCTACTCATACATACAAGAGTTTTAGCTGGGTTCAGACTAAGAGAAAATTAACTCATTTGCTATATGCAGAGAGAGATTCCTAAAAAAGACAGAGACCCTGAGAGAGAAAGAGAGATGAAGTAGAGTGGGGTAGAGGAGTGTGGAAGGAGTCTGATAAAGGAAACACACAAAAAAATGCAAAGTGAGGGTAAGATAAGAAATACGTAGACAAGCAATTGTGACAAAAGGAAAAAAAGAAGAGAATCAGATTTTAGTGGAAATTTGAATGAAAGAAGCTCAAAGTGTATCCTCTCTTAATGTCTTTTATTAACTGTTGGCTTTAGTCTGAATGCGTAGGGACTAAGCACAGAATTATTTTGATCTAAATACTTAATGTGCTTCTTTTACCTGAGTAAAATAAACATGCTTGCAAAAATACTGAATTGCCATTGACCAAAAAGCCTTTTTTTTTTTTTGAATAATGAAGCCTAAGATATTACATTAGCCTTAGTATTTAAAAAGACCTCTGAAGCAGGCTTCGAATACAGCTCTGAGGCTACACGACTCAGAGTGCCTTTGCCTGTTTCTCTGGGTTCCTTAGCCATGTATATTTTGCACAATAAGGCTTACATTTTATGTATGTTATTTTTTCATACACATTTTCTGGGGTTTGTAATCCTGCTCCAGGTCTGGAGGTTGATTTTAAAGCCCAGTCCTGCAGCTTTTGAGATTAGAGGGAAACTCCTTTCAGCGTCTGTCGTAGTTTTGTGTGGTGGGCTTGTCTGGTAGCAAGGGAGGGGCCACAGTGGTGTCCCCTGTAAAGAGATCCTGCCCAGCTCCAAGGCTTTGGTAGCTGGGGGCGGGGGTGGGTGGGAAGTACAGCCAAGATGGCCCTGGTGAGAAAGTACTGGGTGTTTCCCCAGCTTCTGGCTGGACCGTCCCCTGGCCAGGCCTGAGCCAATCAGCGCCTCTATGAATATTTAAGAGGGGGCAGGGAACATGGGGTTGGTGTGGCCCCGGGCAGGGCACCGCCCAGCCATCCAGCTGCCTGCCAGGCTGCTTTTGTAACCTGACCTGCTGCAGCCCAAGCCTCCGCCATGGCTCATCGGAGAGACAGGAGGTTCTCAGGACCCAACAAAAGAACCTGCAGTGGAGAGAGAAGTGGTATGTGGGAGAGACAGGTACACAGACATGAAGGTCAGCGAAGAGAAAGGAGAGGAAGGAGGTGCCCCAGAACAGAGATTCCCTTGCAGTGTGGTGAAGAATTATGGCGACGCATGTTGTCCCTGCACAACCCATGAAAAAGAAGAGGTCACCATGGAGGACCCCACATTGGAAGATGTAGCCGTGCCCAAAGGAGGCCGTGAATTTTTGTTGAAGAAAACCACTCTGGAGCAGAGCAGTTATCGAAAGACTGTGACCCCATGTGAGAAGGACTCATGTTGGAGCAGTTTGTGAAAGGTTCACCTGTGAGAGGGACCTCATGCTGGAGCAGGGAAAGACTGTGAGGAGCCCTCCCCTGAGGAGGAAGAAGCGGCAGAGACAACATGGACTGACTGCAACCCTCATTCCCTGACCCCTGCACCACCAGACAGGAAGAAGGTAGAGAAATTGGGAACAAAGCCTTTGGGCCTGGGAAGAAGGGCGGGGTGGGGGAGAAGTGCCTTTCTAAGATGCAGTTCTTTTTCTCATTATTTTCCTTCAGTTTTGATTGTAAATATTGTTAACAAATTAAATTTTTTTTTGTGTTTTCCCAAGTCGAGTCTGTTTCTTGCCTGTGACCGCAAGTGCTGAGTGAACCCTCCCTGTCCTTGCCTCAGCCCAGAAGGTTTTTAGCAAGAGGCTGCATGGTGGCTTTTAAAACCCCAACAGCGTCTGTGGGATAGATTCCCCTCCTGTCAGGGTACCCTTCCTCCTGCTCAAGGGACAACAAAACAATCAGATTTTACACTGTTGTTTAGTATCACAACCACACACAAGCTAAACAAAGAACTGAGCATACATCACAGAATTTTTGGGCTGACAGTTCAAGTCAATTCATTATCCAAGATTAAAAGGAATTTAAGTTGGCTTTTTATTTCAATGTTCTAGTTTTTTGGAACTTGACTAAAAGGCAGGATATAAATAAAAAGACAACTTATCAAGCAGATCATCATATTATAGCAGAGCACAGCATTTGCTCAAGTAGTTGATTTTTGCTTCTTCATATCCATTCTGTAGAGCCAGTTTATACCTTAAGCTTTCCAAGGCCTTCCACTGTAAAACTCAAATCTAGTTATAAAAAAAAGGTGACTGCAGAGGTCAGACACTGTCATACCCTAAAAATTCAGACAACCAATGACAGCTAAGAAAATCAAGACTCGCGAGTGTGAGTGTTTGAAAAAGATATTCATAGGGCTTTGAACATACCAGCACACATACCTATAATGTTATCTATTTTTAATTCTATTTTAATGAGGGATGTAATAGAAAACTCACCAGTGCTTAAAGCAACATCTTTTTCATTACTTTCTACTAGCTAAACTTTGCCGCTGGTGAAAAATGGTGTGGAAATGGATTGGACTAGAAAGATACATGTGCATAAGTAACTACTCAACGTAAAATTAAGTTAGTTATAATGACTGAGGGAAAATAGCCACAGGCTAAAAGGATTACAAAAAACTGGTATCTCATTCTCCAAAAATGATTATTTCAGCACAAAAAGAATACAGTTATTGTTTACTGGCTAGGAAACATGGATTTATAGTGATGATAGACATTATAATCCCTAGGGAGATATGAACTAAATTCCACATTTTAATTACAAAGGAATGCAAACAGCTTACCTTGAAACATTGCTGATACAGAAATAGTCAAATTCCTGTGGAGGTGAGATGTAGAGTTTCAGAAAATAATTTACTACCTTTTTCAAGTGGTGATATGCTAAACATCGATGTTAGAAGGCCGAGATATTTTCAGAAAGACATGAGTGATTGTGATCACTTTTCTAATTCAGTAGTAAACGCTACGACATGGATGAAAACACTGACTACTAACGTTAGTTCACTTTCATCTTTTCTTCACCCTTCCCACTGATATTAGTGGGTTTAGGATGAAATATTTATGCAAATATCATAGAAAACAACATAGACTATGCAGTGATATGAGTATGTTTAATGATTCAACTCACCTCTAAGGGGTTCACTTAGCAAGACATGAAAGCAAATACACTTTGCGTTATGCAACCTGTGCATCAATGCTCCAGTTTTCTGGTAGCTGAGAGATCTGGATTCTAACCTTTGCTTTGATACAGCTCTGCTATCATCCTGTGCAATCATTGGGGTCTAAATTTTGAAAGTGACCTTTAATAATTGGGTCTCTCAAATATTAATTTCGGAAGAAGGTCACAATAAAGTTGGAACTATGAGTATTAACTCAAACTAAATATTAAAAATAGCCACTATGAGTACTTTCAAACTGTTCTTTATGCTTGAATTACTATGTCTACACTTATCTGCAAGAAACAATGAATCCACAAATCAGAGGCTGTTAAGGGTTTTATATAAAGGGTGCTATACATTCTCATTAATTAAATGTCAATGATTTATTAAATTATAATGCTTCTTTAATAACAGATACCTCAAAGTTAAATACATCCTAAATTATGAGAAGCTAAGACTGAAGAAAATCAGTTCATCAGTTTTAGATATAACTAAAGTAAGGAAATGTCTGTCTAATGATGAGAAAGGTACAAGGATTTAATTACTGTCCTAACCCGTTGAACACAAAGGAGTCACAAAAGGTGTGTTTAAAATCACACAATTCAAGATTACATTATATACAGACCTCTGAGTCTGTACTACTTACCCAAGGCTTTTTCATACAGAGTGGAAAGGAAGAGACATCTTCCAGAGATTTTTGACCTATTTTAGACAATTTGATTAGGATGAGTTGACTGAAGCTCTATAGATTGTACTTTCTCTCAGTGACTACAAAAAGAGGTCAGGTGACTGGTTCTGGCTTAGACATTGATCTTTTATCTTTTAGATTTATAAAGTCATCTCAGACAAAGTGTCTTGGCATGGGTTGACCTTTGGCTTTCTGCAAATATCTAAAGGACTTCTGTCTCTTACAAGCTCCTCCTTTTAAATTTATTATTAGAAGGAATACTGTCCAATTGGAAACTTTTTTTTTTCCCCCCCAGGGCATAATCTGCAACACATTTCTTCTAAGAGCCGTGACAAATTAACAAATCTAGCACATGAAAAGACCTAGGGCAAGAGAAGAAAAATGGAAAGAAAAAAAAAATGAGAGACATATAAAGAAGAATAAAGAACAAAGAAAGAGAGAGATGGATAAAGAGAAAGAGAAGGAAAGACAGAGAAAGAGAATGAAAAAAAGAAAAAAGGAAGGAATGAAAGAGAAAAGGAAGAGAAGAAGAAAAGGAAGAGAAGGAAAGAAGAAAAGGAAGAGAAAGCATAGAGAAAAAGAAGGAAGAAAAAATAAAAAAATAAAGAAAGGTGAAAGAAGAAAAAGAAAAAAACCAAAACCTACATAGTAGACATATATAACTGTAGGAAAAGCCAGGAGCAGTAGTTTTTTGAGTACATTTAATGATTCTAAATTGCACAGTTGTCATAAAGATACTGTCGATAATAGGCACTTTAGAAATGACAGAGATAATATACTAGATTAGGCAATGACCATTTTCTGATCATTATTAGCTCTCTGTTTAAGGTAATTACTGCAAGTTACCCTAATTCCAGTGAGGACTTGGTTTTCTAAAATGAACAATCCAGCACCAATTGCAAAACTGTCTTGTATAGCTGTTAGTGTTATCACCTTTATTCGTCCAGAAAAGAAAGGAGAAAAAAAAAGTGTCAGATAAATCTTTACCTGATGCAAATTACCATAGCCTACATAAGTTGATTTACATAAGTTGATTTACACAGGCTGGTCAATATGTACTGCAGTTCGCTGAGAGCCAATATTCACTTATTTACAAATTGGAAAATAAGCATGCTTGTTGCAGGGAAAAGTAAAACGTCTTTGATTCTTCCTTGAACAAATTAAAAAAAAAAAAAAAAAGAGATTTTTCCAAATGTAGGAGTACTGAGTCATATTGAAGCATCATTTGCAAAAGAATCCTGAGGCTGTGGTTGACCGGCTTATCTGGCTGTTGCCAGGTTTATTACTAGCAGAGTTTTGAATGCATAACACTTTTTGGAGGATTTCAGAATGTCAGACCCTGACTGACAGCTTTACACCAAGTAAAAAGGTGACTTCCTTGATTGTGAATATACGACAGCTTGACAGGCATCCTTAGTGTTCATTTAATTATTTTATGCAAGTCTCCTTACTGAATAACATTAATGACCATTTTACTTTATACGCACAGCAACAGCAAAATTAAGCTGCCGCATTGCATTCTATCCTAACTCCCCCACTTATTAGCTCTGGGCATTTTTGTACTTTTCCCTTCCCTCCTCTTTTAGACAAAAAAAGCAGATTTAAAATAACGTACTCACACAAAAAGGTAACAGAATGAAGACTAGCATTTACAAGGTTTTGTATGAAATTAAAATATCATTAAATATTGCAAAAAACGAGCAGACATTTATACTGATATGAAAGTGTTACTCTGGAAACATTATTTTAAAGGAAAATAAAAGCAGCAGAGGAAACACAAGGAGAGAAAATAAGAAAAGTTTTAAGTTCTGCATAAAGCTTGCATATAATCATTGCTATTATTACCCTTATGGTTGTTGTTGTTAGTGTCATTGTTACTATAGTTTCTTCTCCAGCAGGTTAAAAGTATATATCTTTCTCCAGAACCATTTTAATTTAGACATATGCTCATGTTTTTTTCTCATTACCGCAGGTATGTTCCCTTAATACCGACACAGTCTTGCAGTAACTTCTGTTGATATCTAATGGAAGATGTGATTTATAGAGTCATTAAGTAGCTAACATGCTCTTGAAATGCTCGTTAACAATTCTGAGGTTCAGAGTATGGAAACCTTACATCCATTCTTGATGGATAACACAGTGACAATGTCTTTTCCTATGATTCATTTGTCTTCCATCTGCAAATTCCTTGCCATTTTTATTACAGAACTTCAGAAACAAGGTCAGAGTGTAGTTTAAAGACTCAAAGAGGTTCAAACACAACACCATATATATGTCTTAGCTACCACCTACTCTGATGGAAAGGGGACATGAGAGTAGTTAATAATTTGACATTTCTTTGACCATCGTGAAAAATTAGCCAAATTCAAACATTCAATAAAGCAAAACTTGAAACCAAAAATATTCTTACCCTTAGAGGCTACATGTATTTCTGAATGGTCATAATTCCTGCTCATCTGCAGAATACTTAACAAGCATAAGTCAGTCTAGGATGACCTCATAACAACCTCCTGTTCCTCTTTGCTTATGAACAAAGTACTTAGTCAGGATTGGAGGTTCATCAATGACGCTCTTTAAAAGAAAACTAAATATACTTTTCTGGCCACACAAAGGATCCATGTTTTTTCCCTTGTCATAGGTGTGATCCAGTTTCTACATCATGGTCCAGAGAATTTCTATTTCCATGATCCACTCAAGTGATCTGGATACTGTGTCGAAACCCATGGAATGAACCACTATCCAGGAAATGTCATAGTTGTGCATAAAATTATGTATTAGTAAAGATGTTGGAAGTTTCCACAGGAAACTGAGAAAATAGAGTAATTTGCAGTTTTGGTGGCTAAGTATTGTCTAGGAGAATACAATATTAGCTTAGGCTCCATCAAGCACTTCCTGTGTAACCCCAGACAAGTTGCTAAAGGCAAACTGTTGTTTCATGAACTGTATGTTTGCTTCTTTCTAGTAAAGCTGTTTCAGATGCATACTTTTAAAAATTATGAAGTGTTTAATGGTTATACCTACAAATGAAATTGGTGGCAATGCTCAGCATTTCTATGACTGGAGGAATGATCGCAAGAAACAGAAAATTATGTACAGGAGACACCCATGGCTGTTTCACTCACTGTTGAAAAAACAGTTCTATGATAAGTCAAGAGGCATACACACAAATTAATAAACCAAATGATCAGAATAAGTCCATGTACTCAAAGTTCTAAGTTCACACATGCCGATATTGACATCAAAATGTTCACCTGGAAATTCATACCTGTAGAATAGAAAAGATGATGTCTGATAGATTCTTACAGTGCTGAAAAGATGTGTACTCTGTAGCCACTGGACATATTAAACACTTTATTATTCGTCTTGAATACAGTGGAGATCCTATAGAAATGGTTTCTGAGAACAAACAGGCAAACTTTTGACCAGCTGTTCAAGTGTTATAAAGCGTTATGGCTCTTCATCACCTCTGGTGAAGTTACAGCAATTTCTAGCTCCTTTAGAATGTGGAACTGAAATTGCGCATGTGGAAGAGGACAGTCTTCATTTTGTCACTTCCAAACATGTCTGTGATTGACTTTGCAATCTTGGCAATGTTTTTCTTATGGAATTGTGAGTGTAACGTTGAAGCAAGTGTGAATTATGACTAGAGTGCCATCTTACACTCTAAAGATTCCTGCTCTGACTCGTTTTCTTACTGGTATTTTTCTTATAACAGCAATAATAATAGAATGAGCTTTCATTTCAGTGCAGAACTGGATTGCTTGATGACTTTAGGCTGTAGTCCTCTGTAATCATTAGTTAAATAAAATAACTTTTTTATATATTATGTGTCAATACGACTTAAAGAAAACAGCAAGTTTCCATATTTTAAGTACCCTCTTGGTAAAGAGTTTGCCAGCTAACTTCATAATTTAGTAGTGATTTATAGGGAGTTTCTAAATTGTTTGCCGATGTCAAAAATCAGTCTTCTAACGTAAAAGATTACCATCTTGACCCTTGCCTACACTTATTTTGTCTGAAAAAATCATAATTTCATGTGAACAGCAGAAGGAATACAGCTTACAATACTGTGGTTCAGATGCTCTCTCTGTTCTTAGAGAAGCTTAATATTTGTTAGAGCGAAATGGATTTGGCTGCATCTTATAGGTAGGAGTTTGAGTGGGAGGCCAGTGATAGTGATTCTTGATAAAAATTCAATGAATTGTCTTTGTAGTGAAGTCATCATCAGAATGTAGACAAAGTGCAGCACCGGTGATTCATTCCATTTTCTGTCAGGAAAGATCACCACCAGGTATCATTATGCTGAATGGCACTGTTTAGTCAGAAATAGATATCAGAATTTGGGATGGAAAAAAATATTTTTATGCCACCATTCTTGAAAGAGACCTTCTACCCTCTGTTCCATCCCTTGTCTTCTTTAATGGAGAAAATAAATCATTTGTGTGAAAATAATAGATCATGCAGACTATTCATTATGAACATCACACTTTGAGAGCTTCACTGACAACTCCCATCTTGTGATTATGTTTTGTGGAGGTAAAAATGTCTGCTGAATTAATGACAAATCTGTCAGTTCCTTTATCCACTGCCCTGTTTGAAATGATTAAACTCGTTGAGTGTTTGCTTAATCTATTTTCCTTTTTCATACACCACACTCACTGCCTGGGGCAAACCCATCTAATAATTTTCAGTCGAATAAAACCATAACTCATGACCCAATAAATTATTAAAAAACCCTGCATTGCATGAGATTCATCATTGATCTTACCAAAGTGGCAGAAAGCCTACAGAATTCCTTAACAGTTCGTGCTGTGATAAATAGTTCTATTAAAATTTATGAATACAGTGGTATATATTAACACATATTTTGTTACTGAATTATCTGTCATACTATTTTTTTTTTCATGGACCAACATGTTGCATTAATAATTTCATTGGTCTGGAAAATCCACAGTTAGCTATCATAATTTTTTGGGTTTTCTTGATTTTGTTTTTTGTTTTGTTTTTTAAATTTACCCAGAGATCCCTTAGAAAATGTGGCAACATTTTTGTTCTGCATTGCTTTTGCTCATGTTTTCAGCCAAGTTCTTAAGAACTATCAACATCTACATGCATCTGAAGTGATTAATTGTAAAATAAAATTAGAACATGACACACGATAGAAAGAATAAATAATTAATGATTAAGTAAGTAACTGCCATAAGATTGCTTGATAACATAGCTTAGGAGATATCTGTTTCACTATACAAATACATCAGAAATGAGTAACTTCCAAATGTAAATTCTGTTCATTAAATAATTTGAAGCTGGACAATAAAATAGTGGCTACTGCATAGAGATGCCACACATTTCTCCATCCGTTCTTTTCTTGATAGAAAACCAGAGCTTTTAGTAAAAACCAAACAGGGGGATTAGTTTTTTGCATCACTGAAGTGAAGGTAGAAGGCTTCTTCAACAAATAGATGTAGGAGTGAAAAGGAATGGTGAGGGAAGTGGAGCAAAAGGGAAAATCAACGATCAGCCTGATCATTTACTTATTATAGGTCCTAGCCTGAAGAAATGAAAAGAGTGCAATTGCCCAATAAAGTGCAGTTGTACCTGGGGACACTAAAGCACACTGGTGAGGAGATTAATTAATCCTTCACTATTGTTTGCACTATTTTTAGGGCATCAGCCTAGAAGTGTGAGCAGTGAATGTGATATTCCCCATATTCTTTTGATTTCATTAAATCCGTCATTAGAAGTGATAGTGCCTGTAGTGCCTGTAGTTTTCAGAGAAGATACTTTCATAGCAGATTGAGAAGCAAGAAATTTGCAGTTTGTAAATAATTTTGGACTCCTGTGTTCCTTAGTTTGTGATAACAATCTTGTTCATTCCTAGAAAAAAAAGGGACATACATTCCTTCCTTTGCAAGAGGCAGCAACTCTACTTTAGAGGCAACCTCTCTTCCATAGAGAGGGATATGAGAGCCGTCATTAATCTCGTAACCCTTTATTTGATCTGGGCTGAGGAACAAAGTTAGTTTACACTATGACATTGAATCATATAGCCTTTTAGCAGCAGAACTTGCACAAGTCCTTAAGGACAGACTCCATGCTCATCAGAAAAATGCTGGAAAAGCTGTCCAACATGTACAGAATTATTCTCTTCCTACTAGGTTTTACATTTATTTCTTTCTGGAAGAAATTTTCAGAGCATGATGAAAAGGATTTATCCCAAAGGTATTATTTAATCAGTACACATTTCAGTCACAGATAGGTATTTTATGCAGATAATCTTATTTTATTAGTAATCTCCCCTGCCTGTACACCAGGTTGTGATTGTTCCAACAACTTCTTAAAGCCACAAAGATTCTTTATAAAAAGTGTCTTACGTGAACAGTAAAGATATGTGCTTTAGAAAAGTTTTAAAATCATGGCATTTAAATACTCATAAAACCATGTCACAGTAAACACAATAAACAAAACTTTGGGCTAATGCAGTTTGACCATTCAAACTATTAACATGGGACTGATCAGTTTTGTTTTAAAAACAACTAAAATGAATAAAGACATTAGTGGTTTTTAAGGCTTAACACTGTTGCTAGGAAAGAAAAGGTTGTACATATTTTTGTCAAGGAGAACCTTAATGACAGAGCCAGACTTGTGATGGAAGGACCACATATGAACTCAGCTCTTTCAGATATCTGTATTTAGATGCTCACACCAGTCCCCAAAAGATAATTGCAGGTCCTTGTAAAAACTACATCTCCCAGGGTCTGCGAGCCAGAGAGCAGTGTGGGCTGAGGAACAATCTTTGCTGCTTCAGCACAAGGTGAGGGGAACTGAGTCACTTCTGTTCAGCTTGAATCCTCACTGTGTTTAATCTACATCCTCTTTTTAATATACATAGTTGTAAAGACCTCCCACTGGTGCTCTGTGCCCTTCCAGAGGAAACGTTGCTGCTTGTTTGCCTGTGGTCAATAAGATTTAGCAGCTGCAGCAGTAGCACCAGGGGGGCATTCAAAATGCACAGTTCATATATAATGGCACATTTAAGCCAGATGCCTTTTCTCAGGGGGTGTAGGGAGACAAAAACACAAGAAATAATTGTATGTTCGTGACTGGGTGTTCTCTGAATCCAATTACCTGAACAAAAAGCAACTTTTACCTGCAGTTGCACCTCAGCAGGAGTAGCAAATTACAGTAGCAGTACAGAGGAGCTCTTCTACAAAGTCTTGGAGATTTATCACTCTGCTTTGCCCTTTTCACCTCCTCCCCCCTGAGATTACTTACATTTTTCCTTATAAACCATCAGTTATTAACTATTTCTCTCTCTGTCCCCAGAAGGGTTCCTCCCCCTCTCTACCAGAAAAGTGCATAGGAGAACAATACAGATAATAAGTTGATTGTTTTGTTTTGTTTTTAAAAAGTTTTAAAACTGTTAAAAATACTCAGAAGTGGATATGCTGGAACTCAGATGGCCTCTCCTATGCAAGGAGATCCTAGCTCTGCTGTACATGCCATAGTCTGAATACCTGCCATTACCTCCAACCAGCATGACATCACCAACAACTCAAGGAAAGAACAACCATTTTTGTCCCTCCAGGGATGACTCTGTTAACAAGAGAGCACCAGTTCAGCCTGGATCTCAGCTAAGTGGTCAGTGAAGGAACTGAAATGCTGTTCTCAAGGAAGACCTCTCTGTTCAGACACCAGATGCAAACAATACAAATTAGCCAGTTTGCTGTCTCTGCCACAGTACCTACAAAAGACTGATGTCTTGCAGAGGTAGGAAAGTGGCACAATGAGTCTGTTGTTAAACATGTTTCCTTTAATCATGTTTCACCTTTCTTCTGACACTCACAAAGGAGTGCTGCCATCTGTGTGTTGCCATTTGGCTCCCCAACCTGCATGGAAAAAGGATAAGCCTTACTTGGAGGTCTGTTTGCGCAGCTTCTACCAGCACAATAGCTCTGCCTTGTTTGGGATTTCACAGTGTTACTGCCATGGAAATTAGAGAAGCTAAGAAGACTGTAGCATCCTCTGCATCCTTAGAGTGCCAGCTTAAACAAAAATGTTGATTTTGTAGGGAAGCAGAATCAGAACAAGACCATCAGAGAACAATTCCAACACCAGCACACATGCGGCCCCATCAAACACAGTGTCTGCATGATTTAAGCTTTAAAAAAGGGAACAAGTTGGCCTTGCATCTATATTTTTCTAGTGTTAGCAGGTAGGTAGATAGGACATATATCAACAGCATGCAAATTTGGTCCATTCTGACATCAGAAATTTTACTTCAATTTCGTTTACCAAATACTTTGAAGGAAAAAAATACATGCAGCTTAAAAGAATGAATGAAACAGCCTTTATTTGAAGGATAACATGATCCGAATGCGCCATTAAATGGATAAACAGGTATAACTGCATTTTAGGCCAGACCTTAAGCAGGTATGAATTGGAAGAAATCCCTCAACTTCAGTATTCATTGATGATCTGACAGTGTTACAACCTAGGACTTGGTTTCAGCATGCAGAACAGCAACAGACCAAAATGTTCCTATTTGAGCTGTTGCTTCATCACAGCATTTTCTTGCTTGCAGCCAGTTTTATCTAGTTTACACAGAACAACTGAAAGTCTACTATGTGTCTGTTTTCGAGGTCCTGAGGTCCATGTAAATCCCTGCATATCATGTCTGGATGCTTCTAAAGGCTTAGTGCCAGCCTGGGGTGGAGAGTGAGAAAGGAACTTTGAAATAGGAAGATTTTAAGCTCTCTGGATCTGCAACTGACCATATTGTAATTATCAGTTAAGAAATCTGTAACATAAGTTTTATCAATGTACAAGAGAGGCCTGAATATATGGTATGTCTTTTTAATTATGTGGTTGGTTGTTAATTATACAAAAAAAAAAAAAACCCTTCAAAAAACCAAAAGTATATCCCCCCAAGTAAAACACCCCAAAAACCAAACCAAAACAAAGAAACCCAAACCAAACAACCCTCCAGCCCTAAGGATTAAATTTCATTGTACCTTTCAGGGAAAAAGTCACCAAAAAACTCTTGTGAGTCACCAAGCACTCATGGAATCCCTTTGCTGATACAAGATATTGATGTCTGCTTCTCTACCTGTTGTATCAGAATTAGGGAAGACGATGGAGGCAAGCCTGAGCTCTGGAAGAGCAGAGAACTACTTCGGCAAAGTTCCACAAGTGGATGCAAGCACCAAGCTGGAACCAAGTGAGTGAGCCATAGCTGTCCTCCTGAGACTTACAATATCAGCCAAAGAAGAAAGTTTTAGAAATAGCTTAGTATTTTTTCAAAATAATGCATTAATTGGTATCTTTTCATTCTTTTTCTTCAAAGTTTTGCTTTGTTCATATCATCAACACCCATAATTAACTTATACTCATTCTGGAAACATGCTGTCCTAAGATTGTTCCTGTAAAGCAAACGTAACTGCTCTGGTAACTTCTCATTTTGTGGATGTGAAAGACTGTCTGCTCTGTCGTGGTATCTGTAGGTGCAATAAAACCCCCAAATAATCAAGAAAAAAAAAATGTAGGCCTGGTTTCTTTTCTGGAGTACACTACAGTGTACTTTCTTTTGTCACACTGTGTCAGTACTAACGATATCAAAATCATTTTAGCAATGTAGTAATGGAAAGAATAAGTTTTTCTTTAATATAATAGCCCTCTACCAAAGCAAGTTTAATTTTATTTTGTGCACACAGAAAGAACTTAACTGATTGTAGAAAGGCAAGATACAAGCTGGCATTTTGTACATTTGAAACTAATGTAATAGTGGGACTAAAATTGGCATCCTCCTTAAACACTGGGTTTGGAAACTATGCTGCTTAGAGGTATTGCATAACAGCTCAGATTTCTTTAAGATATAGGTTTTGATAAGGGCTCATACTGTGTGATTTTTGTCAAGGCATGCAAATCCATTGTGCCCCTATGAAATTTGGAGTCTATGAAAAAAGTAACACAGTGAATTGAAAGACAATATGACTGTCTGTAGTCATATTCTTGTTCATTGAGTTGAACTTGGGGAAAAATCTACAAATATACCCCTTGCCTTTCAGGGAGCTGCCCCATAATCATATAAAGCAATTGCTCTGATATATTTACGAGAACCCAATACTTTCAAGAAGACTTATAAGATTCATTCAAAGCTATCAACTAGACTGACTTTAACTACAGAATAGGTAAATAGGGAGATGTGGGCAGTGCATCTAAGACTTCACTGATTTAGGATCATAGTCACTTGGGAAAAGGGAAGAACAACTCCATTGTCTCTTCTGTCTGTGTCCCAAGACTACAAAATGTGGAAATATGAATTTCTAGTTGTAAATATCACACCCAGACATTTTAAGGGAAAACAGATGAACAGAAAAAAAAAAAAAAAAAAAAACCAGGAATGAAATAGAGTGGTAATATATATATATCCTGTTCAGGGAAGACAGAAGTGAAGGCAAAAGTAGTAGAATCTTATGATATAGTAAGCATTAATAATACGCAAACACACAGCATGAATAAAACAGATGGCAGTTTTAAATCTCTTTAGGGAAGGATAGTAAAGAAATACAGTAGTAGAAATATTCTATAAACTCCTATTTGTGACAGAAAACTGAAATATTATGAGAAATACTAATAGCCCTGAGAGCCCTCCTTATTATGGTAAACTTTAGCTTCTAAAGATACATATTCCAGAAGAAATGGTACTAATAAAAATAGTGCTGAATGTGATAGTAGGCAAATTTAATCTCCAAATTTGCATAGATTCAAAGAAGAGGGTGTCGCAAGGGAAGTGAAGTTGGAGAAGCTGTGATATAGTGGAGACATTAGAGAAAGGATAGTGAACTGAATAAAGAAGAAACTTCTGTGTTTCTGGAATGTGCTGGAAAAGGAAATAAACAAGAGGTAGAAAGATTATAAACAGAGTTTCCCATCAATCTGTGTTAAACTAGAGCTTTGAAAATATTTCAGTCAGTGAGCTGGATGCATAAACTATGTGTGTGCCAATGAATTCAGCTGGTGATATGTATTTTGGTATAACTGCTAAAACCGAAATGATTTAAAACATAAAAACAAAGGGGTGAAAGTTCAGTAGTATAAAATTCAAGGTCATGTATTTGAAACCAGCAACAAGAATCTCCACTCTGAGGTTATATCCTAGAACAGGTTATAGTTTCGGTATATTATTTCATCACAGAATGAGTGCCTTTGGGTTGCACAGTTCAGTACTGGAACAAGACACACTATGACTCAAGTATGAGAGGGAGTATAGGATAACCTTTTTTATCTTTTCTATTCAGGCAAGAAACTGCATTGCTACTTTCTTTTAAATATAGTGAAATATTCTTCATTTATCTCTTTTCTTCGGGCTGCTGGAAAACAGCTGATTTTAGGGACATGCCAGTAAAAGCAGTATGCAATTCCTTTCTCCCTAGCTGAACAGTCAAGACTACATCCTACTAATACTTCCCCATCATATAGGTAGGACTTGTACGGTTTTGCCATTTTTGGTCTCCATTGATGACACTTTATATATGTGTTATGCCTTTTTTTTGTTGTTTTTAACTTTCATCTATAGTAATAGAAATTATGTGTAAGCCAACTGCAAGATTCATTGAGAATAACCAGCTTCTCAGTGCTGCCTGTCTCATTGCTCCTTTTCCTAGCCTTCATTTCAGCCCAATAATTTTATATCTTTTTTGCAAGAAGAGCAAATATAAGCACCTCTTGAGTGCCATACTGACTCTACTTCTGTACATGTAAGTAATTACATACACACGCACACATAAGCAATTCCAATGTAATTTGTGTATTAGAGCACCCAGTGGAAATTTTTTATGATGCCACATCAGGTGGTAGGAAGCGGACTTGCTGCATTGGTTGATCAAGGCACAACACCTTAGTCCCAGTAACAGTGCCATCTATTAAAACAGTACAACAGTAATTAATGGAACAGGAACCAGAAGACCTCCCAATTCCAAAGATGTTGAAGGGAAAAAAAGCTAATGAGGAAAGGAGAGATTGGTTATATTCAGGCAGTATATGGCTCTTACTATTCTTTCGTTTTAATCTGAATAATTAAGTTACTATTTTTTCCCCTGTTTTCCTGCTCCGTCTTTGTGTCCCAGTCTGGTTCCCACTGAAATATGAGGAACATAAGTATGAAAACAGGCATGTTATCATTGGAGTTGAAAGAGTAAAGAAGATCCAGCCAGACTCCTCTGGCTGTTATCCCATTAGAGGACAAGAGACGATGGACACAAACTTAAATACAGGAAATTCTGTTTAAATGTAAGGGAAAAAAAAAAAAAAAGGAAAACCCAACCTTTTTCACTGGGAGGGTGGTCAAGAACAGGAGCAGGTTACCTAGAGAGGTTGTGGAATCTCCATCCTAAGAGATATTCAAAACACAACTGGACATGACCCTGAGCAGCCTGCTGTACTGCTGTAGCTTTTCCAGCTCCTCCTGACCAGGACGGTTGGACTAGATGATCATTGAAGGTACTTTCCAGCCTCAGCACTTCTGTGATTGTGCGATTCTGTGATGCTGTGTTCAGGATCGTTTTGCCTGAAGATGTGACAATTAACAAGCTCTGCTTCTGTGTTTTATGCTTCTCTAATTATTTTTTCCTTCCTGTTACTTCTGCTAATGAAACATAATAGATGGCATGAGATTGTGAAAACAAACATAAATCATATGGCATGTGGTATTATATTTATAATTATATTTAAAGAGATAACTGACACAATATAAGTAATCTCTATTTTATTAGGTAGTTTCTAACAACATTGATCCACAATCCTGACAAAATGTAAGTTACAATATGTTGCTTGAAAACAACAACAAAAAATTGCCATGTCATAAATAAGTCTGTGAGTTATTTGTAACAAATATTTTCCTGGAATCAAACTCCTTTATTGTTGGGAAAAAAGAAAAAAAAAAAAAGAAAAAGAGATGACTATTTAATAAAATTGTTCTAGTTTAATAAATGTTACAGCCCCAAATTTGATAAAATAATTTTTTCAGTTGCTTTCTGAGATTCCACATAGAGCAACATTTTGACTGCATTTCATTTATAAGCACAGACAGTCCTGAAGTGTCTCATTTTGCATGTCAATTCAGCTGATTTTCCACCCACACTTCATTACTTCTGCCACATAATGTCACTTTTATGATTTTGCTTAAAGTAATAGCTATGGTTGGCTAACAAGAGAAAATGGTGTTTTCCACATCTGCTAATTATTTTTTTGGTTTGAAAAGAGACAGGAATATTTCACTATAACATTTTACTCAATAACTTGTATAGAGCAATATGTAAAAATTACATGTAAGACTCTAGTTGTAAATAGTAAATGCACAATATTTATTTTTATAGTTAACTTATTTTTTAAACCAGGAGAGATGCTCATTTTCAGACTACATTAGTCTCATTTATCTCCATGATGTCCTTAATGTTATAAGATGTTACAGCAACATTACTGGCTCCTGCAGGCCTGTATCAGCCTTTAGCTACTGAGGCGCATTATTAGATTGTCAACATAATTCAGACAACTCATATGAAAAGAGCCAACCCACTGGCTCCGGTTTTCTGTAAATGTATTTGCCTGATTTAATAGCTTTAAATTTATTGACTTTTTTTATTTTCTTTTTCGGTACACATACACTACTTGGAGAATCCTATTTGAGACTGCTAAAAATATTAAGAAAGGTAGCACTTAGAACAAATTATTGCTATTGTCACATACTGTATTCCTCTGGTAAATCACTCCACAACATCTGAAAGAAGAAGAAAAGTTGTAGAAAATTTTTGAAACACAAATAATCAGATAAGTATTTTGAAGTGACTCTTCCTACCTAATATAACTCTGTAGAGGGCGTTTTGATTTTTTGAAGAAAGTTACCCACTTTTCATAGGATTTAATACCATGGAAGTTTTCTGGACTGTGTTAGTTATTTTGTGCTTAAAAAAGAGAAGATATTTGAAAGAAAGAAAATTCAGGACAAATCTGGTTGTGAATGACTAGCCAGAGAAAGGATGGGTTCTTTTTAAAGAGTCTTCTCTGAATATAACAACATACTTCTCAAATAAATAATTTTGACCTACACTCTGCAAAAATAGTACGAACGTTCAGCTATTCTGTTAGGTTTTTCATTTCTGCACCAAAGAATAAAAGGAATTCGTCACCAAAGCCCAAAGACCGAAATAAGATTATTAGTAGAACCCTCTATATAAAGGCATGAAACTGAACCAGGCCATCTCTGAGGCAAAGCAATGTAGTTTGTCATTGGAATTCAGGGTATTTTCTCTTCTCAAACCTTTTCACTAAACCAAATCAGGTAATGTTAAACACAGAAAGCATAGTAAGTTAGCAAACTTCAGTTTATTGTGGGATACTAAACTCATTTTCAAATATATTTTTCTTGTGATTTGCTCTGCACCCATACACTCACATACACAACTGCATATATCACACACAAGGCATATGAAATACTAATGCTACATTTTCTCAAAAAAAAAAAAAAAAAAAAGCTTTTTGTGGTCACTGTAACAGCTTTTGGAAGGAAGATACTGAGAGTGAATAAGACTCTTAGGGATGGATGAATATTTGTGTATTTTGCCTAATATATGTGAACCTACTATATAAAAGGCAGAACTGTATACAAATTAGTTACATGTTATATATTAGGCAGAACTACATACAAATTAATCAAATAAGCAAAGTACTTATTCACCTTCCAAACATCATCCAGTTTCAACTACTGTAGTGATGAACAGATCGATCATGGAACAGAACTGAACAGATACTCTGAACCCATCACGCTTCAGCATTTGGAGCTGAACTCAGCGAGTTAATAAATGAGCTAGTTTCAGGAGAAGATGAATGTGCACAGAATCTTAAAAATATTTGTATTGGGTCTGGCTTGTGGGCTTCTGGAGAATGCATATTCCAGGTCATAGTCGGCTTATGAGCCCTCTCTATCGAGTGACTCGGAAGAACTGGGGTCCTGAGCAACAACAAGCCTTTGAGCACATCAAACAGGAGATAGCTCGTGCAGTAGCTCTTGGGCCTGTCTGGACAGGACTAGCTGTGCAAAACATACTGTATACTGCAGCTGGGGAGCATGGTCTCACCTGGAGCCTCTGTCAGAAAACATCAGGAGAAACCCGAGGTCGACCATTAGTGTTTTGGAGCTGGGGGTATCAAGGATCAGAAGCCCACTACACCCTGACTGAAAAAGAGATACTAGCAGCCTATGAGGGGATTCGAGCCACTTCAGAAGTTGTTGGTACAGAAGCACGTCTCCTCTTAGCACCACGATTACCTGTGTTACACTGGATGTTCAAAGGAAACATCCCGTCTACGCATCATGCAACCAGCACTACATGGAGTAAGTGGATAGCATTGATCACTCAGCGAGCCTGATTGGGAAAACTCAACTGTCCGGGTATCCTAGAAGAGATCATGGACTGGCCAGAAGGCAGAGATTTTGGAGCGTTGCCCGAGGAGGTGGTTCGTGCCCAAGAGGCACCACCATATAATGAGTTATCAGAAGACAAAAGGCATTATGCTTTATTTACTGACGGATCCTGTTGTGTGGTAGGAAACCATCGAAAATTGAAAGCTGCTGTGTGGACTCCCACACGGCAAGTCTTTGAAGCCGCTGGGACAGGA
>NW_010125721.1:50156-53103 GCF_000699245.1 Pterocles gutturalis | reverse complement strand
CTGCATGGTGGCAGGACATTGCTGCCCAGGTAGAATATATAGCCCTAAAGGTACTCCATGCAGATGCTCACATACCCAGAAGCCGTGCCACTGAGGAACATCAAAACAATGAACAGGTGGACAAGGCTGCCAAAATCGAAGTAGCTAAGGTGGACCTGGACTGGGAGCGTAAAGGTGAGCTGTTTATAGCTTGATGGCCTCATGAAACATCGGGTCATTAAGGGAGAGATGTAACATATGGATGGGCTCGTGATCGAGGGGTGGACCTGACCATGGAGGCCACCACACAGGTCACTCACAAATGCGAAATATGTGCCGCAATCAAGCGAGACACACGAGTAAATTCTCCCTGGAATAGAGGGCAGTGGCTGGGTTTCCAATATGGTGGGGTCTGGCAAATTGACTGTGTTGGACCACTGCCACGAACACGCCAGGGCAAGCGCTACATCCTCACCATGGTGGAAGCAACTACTGGTTGGCTAGAGACATACCCTGTAAACCATGCCACTGCCCATAACACCATCTGAGGCCTTGAAAGGCAAATTTTATGGTGACATGGTACTCCAGAAAGAATTGAATGAGACAATGGGACCCATTTTCAAAATAACTTTATAAACTCCTGGGCAAAGAAGCACGGCATTGAGTGGGTGTATCACATCCCCTATTACCCACAAGCTTCTGGGAAGATTGAGAGATATAATGGACTGTTAAAAACTATGTTCAGAGCATTGGGCAATGGGAGATGGAAGCACTGAGACACAAATTTAACAGAAGCCACTTGGCTGGTTAACACCAGAGGGTCTGCTAACCAGTCCTGCCCAGACAAAAGCCTTGCATACTGTGGGAGGAGATAAGGTCCCTGTAGTGCACGCAGGGGAATGGCTGGGGAAGGTGGTGTGGGTTTCTCCTCCCATGGGAAAAGGCAAAACCATTCGTGGGATAGTCTTTGCTCAAGGACCTGGGTGTACCTGGTGGGTAATGCGGGAGGATGGGGAGACCCAGTGGGTACCTCAAGGAGATTTAACCTTGGGGGAAAAATAATCTGTAATGTGAGTTGTATGTTGTAGGAAATGTTATGTCAGGAACAACCTGAACCAATGAAAAGCAAGTTTCACAGGAACCAGATAAGTGTAACAGTGACCCCAACTAAGCCGGTGCTGGTGCCCAACAAGGGAACATGCTGCTTCTCCTGTCCTGAACACTCATCTTGGCAGATGGGACCAAGTCATAGCCTATTTGCAAACATCTGGAGGAGTGAAAGAAGCCCATAGAATGGAAGAATAATATCCATCTGTTAATGGACAGGGGATGGAAGTTAAATCTGTATGTTGGATATAGAGATGCTTGAAATATATAGTTAATTTGTGTCAGCAATAGATGTATTGAATTATGTGGGATCTGAGCATGATACAAATGGTAAGAAATAAGGGGTGGAGATTGTGTTGGGTCTGTCTGAGATGGAGTCAGTAACCCCACAGCACCCTCCCAGTGCTGAGTGCTGCACTGGCAGCCAGCAGGGTGTTGATAACACATCTTGGGAGGGGGCAGAGCCAGGACCTCTGACCCGGATTGGCTGTTCCATACCATGTGACATCAGCTCAGACATAAAAGCCAAGGGCAGGGAGGAGGAAGGTGGCATTTGTTATTGTGTTTGTCTCCAGGAGCAGCTGCTACACATACTGAAGCTCTGCTTTCCTGGGAAGTGGCTGGACATCGCTTACTGAGGGGAAGTAGAGAATAACATCTTTGTTTTCCTTTTGTTTCTGTGTGTGGCCTTGGCCTTTGCTTTAATTAAACTGCTTTTGTCTTGACCCATGAGTTCTTCATCTTATTCTCCCCTTTATTTTGCTGAAGGGGGAGTGACAGAGGGGCCTGGTGGGTACCTGGCATCCGGCCAAGGTTAACCCACCACAATATTGAATGAGTTCTAAGTGTAACTGGATAAGACAAAGTAAAATCCCATTCCAAAACCAGACAAAATTGCTGGGCATTAGTAAAATTCTCCATATTTTCATAATTTCTTCATGCAAACTACATGGAAAGTGGATCAGAGAAAAAAAAAAAGCCTAAAAATTTAGTAAATAATAATGCAAATGTTTTGGCTATGTTTCTGTCCCTTGGGTACCCTGCCCGTGTACAGTGTCCTAAGGAGATTTTTTGTTTGTTGGGTATTTTTGGAGGGGGAGTGGGACTATGAAAATAATTATTCAAAATCTCTGTAACTTCAAAATGTCTTTACTACTGATTCTGCCTTCTCAGCCCCTCCTGAGGGCACACCCACTATCATATGCTCTTTATCTACATCTGTCAAATGCTGACACAAAGCATTTACGTTAGAAATGCATGAGTTTGCAAAGACTGATTTACTGAAGTCATAAAGCACATGATTATTCCTCAAAAAGCAGAAACCTTTCACTTAAATTGAGAAGGAAGTATGAAGGAATACAGGAAGAAGGTAGAGAGGGAAGGAAGGAGGAGGGAAGGTACTAGATCACATGCAGAGGAATGTTTTCAGTTTTGTAACCTCACATCCAAATTGTGATGATTTGTATTGAGCTGTCAGCTAGCTGTTAACTTGCCTACTTTTTTACTGGTGACATTTGCTACTAAAGGATGGAGCTGAACAAATTTTACTAATGGTGCACTTTTTCATAAAGTTGAGTGAACAATTTGCAGAGGGTAACACACAAAGTTACAGTCTTTTTTGTGATGGAATACCTGCGGGTGGGTGTAGAACTCTCTGTATGTCCATTTTTACTTGTAATGTATGTCTTTGGTCAGGTTTCATTTTATTTTGCTTTCCTTACAGTGATTTTCTTTTCAAAGTCAATAACAAGAAAACAATTTGTTAATGTTGTCCATCTGAGGAGCCAAACATACCATTTGATCCAAACTGATCCAGATAGTTTATGCTGTAGCATTTAGAAAGCACAAACTGTTACTTTTA
>NW_010125721.1:404-50125 GCF_000699245.1 Pterocles gutturalis | reverse complement strand
GAAAGAGGGTGAAAAATTACAGCATTTTACCTAGTTTAAGTTTTTTTCTGCACAAAAATTTCTCACAATTGTCAGTATATCATCATCCTACCTATGGCACAAAGGAGACACTGGGTTTTTTGTCTCTAGCTTTGGCATTTAATTTGAACAATTAAATCCATTACTGAAGTAATCTAGCAAATCTAGTGATCTTAACTTAGTTGCAGCTAGTTAAAACAAATGTGAATTTGTTTTAAAATAATATCACTAAAACGTTCTGGGAAAAAGAAAAGTTGTAATTCCTAAACACAGAGAAAAACCAGTGTCAGTTGCAATTAGCATCTTTTCAGGCTAATAGTGACATAACAGCTTGAACATCTCTTCTCAGTAGCAGGTGTTTCAGCAAGAAGTGACATTTATATGGGAACACATGAACCAAGGGAATGATACTTCTAGGAATAAGATACAAAAAACTTGTAACTTTGAAAGTGTGATTATATTAATCTTATGAAGACAAAAAAATATAAATGTTAATTTTCACTTGCTTTTCTACATTATATATAGTATTACAGATTCAAAGGCTAAGCCCTAACATAATGTCATTTCGTAATGAATGAACTCAACAAACTCAAACCTGTGATATGGAGACATAACTAAACTTTGTCTTCCAAAGAAAATTTAAAAACAAACACATATCACTGAGTAGGAAAAGAACTTCAAAGTAAACTACAGCTAATGCAAACTGCAGTTTATCTTGTCCTAGCTATTCTACTGGTTGACTTCTCTGCAGCTGCAGAAGAAAATATATGTCAGGACTCTCTCCCTGTCTGCTTAGCAGATCTGAAATGATGCAGTTTTACCAGAGGGAACATGTCCATCAAACAGGAAAGGGAAACTCCCTTTCACTGTGAAACTGCATTATGTCGTGCCAAAAACCTCAGAGTAATTATTTTCATATCACCATTGCAATTTAGGTAACGCTTACTTAAAAATTCTTCCAGTCAGAATTTTTTCCCTTACAGATAGTGATGGGAGATGTGCTGAAAGATTAGTAAGTAAACCAGAAACAGGTGTAAACAATCTATTCTTTGCATAGTGTCATATTTTACAGCTTAGAATATGTAAGGCAGGCTAGAGAGACATCAGCTGAAAATAAGATAGAAAGAGCCTCATATCAGTGATAAAAGTATGCATGATGGAAGATTTTCTCTAGATAATGCAAAAGGAGGTCCACTTGGCATTCTGCAAGATGTTGACAATTCCGTTGACTTTTAAAATGTAATTTATAAATAAAAGTTTGACCTTCACATTTTTGTAATATTAAGCTTGTTTCAAGGAAAATGAGAGAAAGTAAAAGTGCATACAGAGAACTTGATGACTTTCTTAAGATGAGCAAAACTCTTTATGAGATGAGAGCATACCTTTTTAGCAGGGAGGGTGACTGGTCATTACATCAAATCATGAGAGAAACTGGAGGATTTTTGATGCCTTTAAGTCAGTTTTGTACCTTTCTGAAAGAATTGTTTTATCCAAACACGTTAGAATATTCAATGACAAAATAGATTCACATAATACAGTTAATGCTATGCAAGAAGCAAATTAAATTACCTAATGATCTCTCTTGACCTTAATATCTGAGGGCCTGTTAATGAATGACACAGTAAGATTTAAAAGTTCAGAAGAGTAATTTATCAACTACAGATGGATAAACAGGCATGAAGATCATTATTCTTTTGGTTATTCTAAAAGTGGATGAACAGTAGTGCCTGATTTTTCTTGGTAGAAATTCTTCCCATGAAGGCCAATCTGATATTGTTGTTGTGCTTGGGATCTTTGAAGTTAGAACAGAAATAAAAAACACAACAAGATCAGACAGTCACGGCCCATCCTTCTATACCTTCAGGTAAAAGTTTGTGCAGCCTTGACTTCAAAAGGTACGGCATTTTAAGATGGGAAGCAATTAGTATCTTATGGATGAAGCTACAAGTGAGGCTCATAAAACTGGCTGGTGAGTTTATCTTCTCCATTAAACTTCTGCACTGTTTTACATGAATAACTATTAATGACTCAGTGCATTCTAAAATGATCAGCATTTTAGTTAATATAATTATTCCAGAATTTTTACTTTCTGAAGTATTTATTCTGTACTTGAATATCACGCTTTTGTAGACAGCTTTTTTAAGCAATGTTACTTGTTTGTTTTTTCCACAGTATTCTGTCATACATACTGTAAGTTCTAGATAAATTACAGTTATTTGTAAATCTTTATACAGAAAAGCTACATTTGTGAATAATTAATTGCAGTGTTTCTAATCAATAACCAATAGAAATGTGAATACTTTTTGCTTAAGGGCAAGAAAAGATTTTAATTAGTGAATATAGGCGGCATGAATAACAGAGTATTAGCAAAGGAGAAGGGTAAGATGGAATCTTGACTCCCCAGTTTCTCCCAGTGGTGAAAAAACTTGGTTCTGCTGTTAAATTTCTGATTTTGAGTCTATTCTGTATATTGGAGGATTTTTATATATCAAATTATAAAATAATTTGTGATTTTGAGTTCAGTCTACTTACATCCTTAAGAACTGGAATTAGGAATGCCTGCAAATGATACTATAATAGCTAAAACATATTCAGCTAACAGAGTTAACCTGCTCTGCTAACATCACAAGAGAATTCAGTTTTATCTTACCTTTTACTCCAAGAATAGAATAATGTAGATTGGAAGCCACCTCTGGAGATCATTTAGTCCAACTCCTCACTCACAAAAGTAATGTGGCAAAGGTTACTGGGGCTGTGTCCTGCCGACTTTTGAATCTGTCCAGGGGTGGAGAATCCACAGCCTGTCTGTGCCCTTGTTCAAGTGTTTGGTCACCTCCACAGTTAAAAAATGAAAATAAAAATCCCAATCTGATTTGAACTTCCCCTTCTGCAACATGTGGCTAGTCCTTCTATTATCTATCTTTGAGTCTGGTTCTGTCTTCTCTACAATGGTCTGTTAGATAGTGGTAGACAGCTATAAGATTCTGCCTTATCTTCAAGTAGAAAAAACCCTCACTCAGCCTCTCCTCATCCTTTTTGTGCTCCTGCCAACACCTATCTCAGTGGCTCTCTACTGCATTACAGTATGTCAGTGTCTTTCTCTTACCATGGAGCTCAAAACTGGAAACAGTATTCTAGGTGGAGAGTTGAATAGAGTGGAAAATAGAGGGGAAGGGTCACTGGCTGCCCTTGCTAATAGCCCAGTGTGCAGTTGGCCTTCTTTGCCATAAGGGTGCACAGCCAGCTTGCATTCAATGTGTTTATGAAAACTTCCAGGTCCTTTCCTGTAAATCTGCTTTCCAGCTAGTCAGTGTCCAGCAAAGGTATTGTCGGGTTTATTCCGTTACAGATTCAGTATATTGCATTTTCTGTTGTTGAACTCAAGGAATTCAGCTCATTTCTCTATCTTGTTGAGGTCCTTAAAATCCTGACCTCCAGCACATTGACAGTTCCCCTTAATTTTTAATTTAATGAGAGTGCATTCTGTCCAGTCATCTATGTTGTTAATAAAGACACTGGCAGTGTTGGCCCTGGTACAAGCCACTGAAGACCATCCCTAGTAACTGGCTTCACAGTCAGTTTTTCACACACACTCTTCACCAACTAGTTATCATCAAAAGCTATCAGGTTGTTCAGGCACAAGTGGTCCTTGTTAAATTATGCTGGTTGGCCACAGTCATTCATGTATGGGATTGTGGCTTGTCATGTACCTAGTCATTCATATACCAGATTATGGCTTCCCAGAGGATTTATTTCATAATCTTTCCAGGGACATAGTTAACTCTGACCAGCCTGCAGTTCCCCAGATCCTCTTTTTTTGCCTCTCTTGAAGATGAGGTTTACAAGCAGTCATCAGGAACCGCCTCTGATTGCCATGACTTTTCAAAGCTAATTGAGAGTGGCCTTGCAATGACATTGATCAGCTTCATCAACACCCTCAGATATAACCCATCTGGTCCCATGCACTCATTTATGTGAAGCTTCTTCAGATGATTGCTAACTTCATCTTTCTCTACTGTGATTAAATGCTTCGCTCCCTCAGATTCTACCACTAGTCCCAGGCACTTGAGGCCAGAACTTACCAGTAAAAATGGAGGAAAGCCCCCACATTGAATAAATCAGACTTTTTGTATATTTTGTCACTGAGTATCTAATGCCAACAAGCAGTGAGACTATATTTTCCTTATGTTTCCCTTTGCTTACAGTGTATTACAGAAACCCTCACTGTCCTTCACATCCTGTGTGATTTGCAGCTCGGAGATTTGTCTTTCCTTACTCCATCTCTACATGCACAGGCAATGCCTCTGTATTCCTCCCTGGTAGTGCATCCCTCTTTCTACCTTCTGCATACTTCCTTTTTGTATTTGAGCTCAGTCAGGAGCCTCTTGTTCATCAATGCTGGCCTTCTGCCATGACTGTAACTCTCTGAAAGTTGAAACAGACTGTCCTCGTGCTTTAGGAGGTCATTTTGAACATCAAGTTGTTCCCCAGGGCCTCTTTGCCCTTCAGGACAGCCTCCTACAGGACCCTGTCAAGCAGATCCTTAACAAGCCAATATCTGTTCTCCTCAAACCCAGGGCTGTAATTCTACTATTAGTCTTTCTCACTTCTCTCAGGGTTTTAAACATCACAGGCTTGAGGTTTCTGCTGTGAAGGCTGCACTCAGCCTTCACAGCTCTGATTCGTTCTTCTTAATTCATAAGTAACCAACAGGGGATAGTTGGTTTGTTGATCCCCTGTGTCATCAACACACTTCAGAAATCTGAATCATGCCACCATGTTACCCTTCCAAAAATTAGCATTGTGTTAGAGTTCCCCATCAATAGCAGTGCCTGTAATTCTAAGACTTCCTCCAGTTGTAACTAGGTTTGTCTGCTTCTTTTTTATGTCAGTCTATAACACCTACCATGATGTCAACAGTTTTTGTCTGCTTTTTGATCTTTAGCCATAAGCTCTCAGCTGGCTCTTCACTTGTCTGTACACATTCAAGCCACTCTTTTGCCTAGACTGTAACCCCTGCATCCCATCTTCCCTATCATTCCTACAGAGGCTGAATCCAGCCATGGAAATCCCCATTCCACCATCAATTCCACCATCTCTTTTAATCTTGAAAAGATCATAGCTCTGCAACTGTGCACAAACTTCTACATTCTTCTTCTTGTTTCCCAGGCTGCATGGATTTGCATGCAGACACTTCTTAGTCATGAAGCTTTCTGCGCAGGAATAGGAGAACATTCTGCATTATGCTGAACCCTGGGGAGTACTTTCTTACTTTTGTATCCATGTCTCTTTGGGATATCATTTAACAGTTTAAAGCCCTCCCCTCACTAGGTTAGCAAGCCTGTTGGCAAAAAAAAAAAAAAAAAAACCAAAACAAAACATTGCCCTACTTTGCACCTACTTTGCATCTTCCTCATGCCTTTTTCTCCCCAGAAGTTCTCATTTTTCACAAATGATCCCATGATCTTAAAAGACTAAGTCCTGCTTCAGCACCAGCCATGCAGCCAGAGTTTTCCTGCAGGACCCTATTACCTATGCTTTTCCCTTTTACCAGCAAGATGAAGAACATCACCTGCATTCTCATGCTCTTCATCCTCACCCCAAGGGCCTTGGTATCATTCATGATAGACTAAAGGTCTCCCTAATAGCATCATTTGTCTCCACTGGGATGAGCAACAGCAGATTATAGCTTGCAGACTGCATGAGCCTCAGCAGTTTCTCTGCAACATTCCAGACCCAAGCTGTTAGCAAGCGACAAATTGCCAAGACAATGAATCAGGTGTGTTTCCATCCACTGCAGAGGTTAGTCTCCAACCGCCAGCAGCCCCAGCTTATGTTTGGGGCCAATTGATTACACAAAAATGTGATTGCTGTGCATAGATACAGGTATGCATTGTTTTTAACTGCAGTGACATTCCTGTCAAAGAGAACAGGAAATCAAGAGTCATGGCCCGTTATTTAGAACTTACAGCTTTCAGCTTTCAGAGCTTTTTCGTTTTACTTAAATATCCCTTACTGTACATTTCTAAGGAGACAAAAATTCAGGAAGTGGTACTGGACTGTGGGAACTCCCCCTTCTTTGAGTTAGGTTAATTGATTGCAGTTGGACAGCTGCTAGTGCTGCGAGCTCCTCTTAGTGAGCTGAATTGATTGCTGCGTCTCCTAGTAGGTAGGCACAAGATAAGTTTCCACTTCACAGAAAACACTACAATGATCTGACTCCTTTATTGGAAGTCTCTATAGAGAGGCTATGGAATGAAAGGACTCTGAGGAAGAATTACCCTCTCATCCTGCCTTGAAACAATCCTTCAGGCCAGGAAAATAAGTTGGAAGCAGCACGGGGACTTTTTTATGTTCAGGCATATGCTGCATCTGTTCAGTGAGAGGAATCATTTTTATGTACTCTTTTAATTCTTTCAGCAGGGATTTAAATATTTTTGAAGGCAGTATTGTGCAGTGCTGCCCAGTAAAGATGTCCCAACTGGGAAAAATATTCCTTATTGTACTATTGACCTATTCCTTCTTGCATTTGTCCAGAAGATTTCTGTTACAGCTTTACCAGAGGGAAATTATTTTCCCGTTAAACACTAGTTAAAGTGCTGGGTAAAGCTTTAATCTTGTCTATATCTGTGTCCATTCTCATTCTCAAATATCTGTATATAGTTCTTGATTTCCACTAATGCATGAACTTGTCCAAAAATAGAAATGAAAGTAATGCCATGGCTAGAACCAAGTGGATCCTCTCTCTCTCTCCCCCTCTGCCATCTGCCAAATCTCTCTTTCTTTCTCACCCTCTCTCACACGTTACAGTTGCATTAATCATTCATATAGCAAAAAGATGCTTCAGAGAAGTGCATAACGTGAGAAGAAATCTAGAATTTCTTTTTTGTTCTGACTTTTAAATTTTCTAATCTTTAGAATTTTCAGAATAAAAAAGTCCATCCACTTCATCCTTTTGTCTGCTACTCAAAAAATAAACTTATGAAAGACAGAAAGTATTAAAACAGTGGGAAACTGTCATAGGATCTAAAAGAAGAAATGTTAAGCTAAAAAACCAGTAACGTAATTTAAAGAAATAATCTAACTGAGGCAATTCTGGAAAGTAGGTTGATTAATCTAGACAGAGAAAAGTTTTTTGTGAAAAAACTCAAAAGTTTTTAAGATTTTTTTTTTCAGTGCTCTTGAAAAATTTATTTTTAGTATCTCTCCCTCTCTCTCTCTCTATATATATATACATGTGGAAGGTTTGGTACTCAGAGATGTGGAAATTGATGTACTTGGTGAACCTAGTCTTATACAGAGTCTATCTAAACAATGCTGAGCAGCAGATAAAAGACCAGGTCTGTAACTTGTGCAAATCAAATTACCTTTGTTTTGTCCATGGAATTTTGCTACTGCATCTAAGGTAAGGATCTGAAATAGTACTTGTTTTAAAGAAATAAATGAATAAACAAACAAATCCTTCTATTTTAGATAGAAATTAAAATACTTTAATGAAAATATTGTCCTAACTCTAAAATGCAGTGTGGCAAATCCTGCAACAACCAGCTTGCATTTCACTTCTTACTGAGACCAGGGAGCACTGGACATGTTTTACGTTAAGTTTTCCTATCCATGAGGCTTGTTTGTCTTTTCTGAGAGGTGCTTTGGAAAACAATCCCAACATTTCCATAAAAATGAACCTCTTTTTTATTGTTTTATGAACATTTTTAATTGTGTATTTTTGGCATTCTGGTAATGGTAATCCTAAAAAAACTTCCAGTTGTTTCACAAAGTGAAGATTACAAATTTGCATTTGCTTCTTGTAAGTGGAAAAAGAAAGAAAGAAGATGGTTGTTGTGATCATGTAAATGGATGGCAAATTAAAACCTAAAATCTTTTAAATGTTGTAGTTATTCACCTATACACCTCATATTCCCTGTAACCATTATTAAAAAGGGAAAACAGGAGTAGAATAACACCCTTAGTATCCATAGTATTTGTGCCAAACAAGGCAAGCGAGAATCAAGGAACCAATCATCTGAATACAGAATTAAAGCATTAACAAATTTATGTCAGGAAGCCCCAGGATGATTTCTGTGTGTCAAACCTCCTGTGTTAGTGCTTTATTCATTGCTAGTTTGAACTAGAAAAAGACAGCAAAATCATGCAAAAATATAGCATTTGAATATATATAACAAAATGTGTGATGCACATGCAGAGTTTATTCTTGATATTATTTTTACAGATTCTGGGCTATTGTCATCAGTGGGAATTTTGCTGCAGACTGAGAGACGTATATAACCCATTGTATTAGATTGGTAGGAGGATCAGCTAAAATACTATTTAACCACAGGAGGCTTTGCTTGTTGTCCGAGATGGAACAGCAACACAGAAGCCAAAAGTGGTAGAGAGGCCTTAAGTCTACAAAATAAATACATTTTAAAAAATAGTATCTTTAGCACTTTTCAGTCATTTTAAAAGATTATAAAAACCAGTTTCCACTAGGAGGTTGGTTTTTTGGGTTGTTGTCATCTCCCTCCCTTCCCACCCTCACCCACACTCCCACCCCCCTTGTCCCAATCCCTACTTTAATATGTATTTAAAAAAAAAACAAACTATGGCAGAATATTGAGAGAAATAAGGAAAGAATATCTTCCTTGTGTTCTTTACTCCTAGTAGCCAGCCTAGAAGAAGGTATAATTTAGTCATTCCTGTGAATAAATTTCTTATTATTTCATAATAAGCAACGAGGTACACATGTTAATAATTGCATCCACATGCTGTAATGTTGTAACCAGTTAGAGGTTGCAAAGGTTTTCCAGAGAAATTCCCCTTGGTTAAGAGCTGAGAAATAGATCCAAATCAGATGCTGCATTATTTTAACTAAGGAAGGGATGCAGTCATCAAGGTATCTACTCTCTACAGCCATCAGTTAGTAAGGAACAGTTCATAGTCATCCTGTCCCTGGGTTTAGTTGAGAAACAAATTAATTGTTTGCTTGCACAAAGCTCTCAGAAGACAGACACAAGTTGTCTTTTTCACTTTGGAGCTTACCTACCCTCTGTACAGTCAGACTTCACTTTCCCCATTGTCAGATTAATTTTACAAAGGGGAAGAATTAGTGAACCTGTCAGTAAGTGGTCCCTGACCTTTCCCTGGAACCCCAACTCCAGAGGACCAAACCAAGATATGAAAATACTCCTATTATTTCTTTCTCTGCCTGCCTCGGGACAGCACTCATATATTTTTCAGAAAGTTTGAATTATTCTGAAGAATTGTTTCTCAAGGAAAAAAAAAATTAAGACAGGTATCAGAAATTCACCACAGGTAGACCCTGGGAAGTGTCCCTACGGTGAAAAGTCTGCTTGTAGAAAAGATTGAACAGCATCCAAAATAAGCCAGCTGCTGAAAAACATGGATAGTCACAAAGACAGGAAGAGGGCTTGACCAGGGTAGATGTAGGTTACTGTAATTCACTGCTAAGATCTGGGCCTCACAACTTAAATGTCAAGTTATTACATACAACCTTGTTATGGGAAATTGAAGTAAACTTTTTTAGGAGACATATGGAAATTAAACAAATGTTAATAGATTCATTTATCTTGGGGGCAGTCATGTTTCTGGTTTGCTATATCATTCCATCCACCTTTCTCACAGACTTCCTCCTTTCACAGTTTCTGCCTCCAGGCCACTGAGTCTATAAACAGGAACAGTCACCAGTAAAACATAATTTAGCTCTTCTGAGAGCCTGATAATTAGCGTTTACATTATTGAAATGGAACTGGCTGAATTTGTTGTTGGCAGTGTATTCTGAATTAACTAGAACAATGTCAGCTTCATCTGTCACCTTGCTGAAAATCCCTCATTCTGGGTGAGTAACAGCTAGTACTCCTGCATTGTTGTTAGCTAAAAGGAATCAGTGACTCCTAGGTAAAACAAGTATATTAAAAAAATAAATCCCTGTTTTGCTGTCTTCTCTGACTGAGAGGAGCTGTTATGGACTGACCATAAACCCCCATTTCCCATCTCCTCTGCACCACTTGTCATGAGTGTGACAGTAACTGACAACTGATCTCCCTGTCCTTACTTATCTCAACCCTCGAGCTTTTTCATGTCTTTTTCTGCCCTTGTCCTGCTGAGGAGCACAAGCGAGGGACTGGCTGGGTGGGCATCTGACAGCCAGACAAGGTCATGCATAACATTGTAATTTTAGGTACACACTATATACATAGAGGCAGGAGATTGAAAAACCAGAAAGATAAAACACAGGATCAGGCTCCAGCACAGCTCAAAAGCACCATAAGAGTGAAAGTATGGGGTCTGGAGTAGCATGTTTACTGAAGCCTGGTAAAACAAGGAAGGTGTTCTTCCCTCTTTGATTCCTCCTTTCGTATTTATACATATCGAAGTCACCTGTCTTTACCGTCATGACTTCCAGCAGAGAATAATCTGCAAAACCTGCTGTTTTGGCTAGCCACTTAGGCCAAGAGAGAGAAAATTCACACAACATTGTCAGCAATAGTTAGTGTTTAATGTTCTTTCTTTTACACATGGACATGGTAAAGATTGTTTCTTAGAAAATATTTACAGAGTTCTTGATGTTATTTTTAAATTCTCTAAGTTTTCCGTTTCCCTCAGTAACTGAATCAGAATCAAGCCAGGGCTTTCACTCCGTGAATTTGGTTTCACATTATTCCCCACGTTGAATTCCCTTGCAAGAAGACAAATTTTCTTTAAATCTTTTGGTTCTATAAAAGACACGTTGTTATCACTAGCATTTGCTTTGAATCAGGCAAGGGCCAACATATAATCACGTTGTAACTTTCTTTTTCTATTGTGTCACTTCGCCTTACCACTTGCCCTCTTAAAATGTGCCAGTCTTAACTTTAGAAATAAAAATTAAAGTGGGAAGCCAACTAAGGTCTTCTTCAGGAAGGTCAATAAGCTTTCAAAGATGAGTAGAGAAGCTTCCAATTCTAACTGTAGCTAGTCTGAGGGGAAAAAAAAGAAGAAACACTCACAGTTCTTTACTTATACCTTTACTATATCCAGATGTGCAGAGCAAGAGTTCCAGGCTAATGCTTTATCAGCTCCAGAAACAATGGTTTTCACAGGGTAGGGGAGAGGGGAATAAAGTAGGGAATGAGAAGTTCCTTTTTTTAAAAAATATATTTCTGTTTGCTTGGAACATTTAAATATCAGTGTTTTCTGTTATCAGCACTGAGATAAGCATGTAATTTAAAATGCATACTGTACTTTAGTTTGAAACAACACTGAACATTTAATTTTTACTAGGATATGTTTTCCCTGTATCAATTTCCCTAGAAACTTTAATTTTAATGGAGAAGGTTTTCAGATGGTGCCCTCATTGAACTGCAATTGAGATTCCCTTGCTAATGCCTCTCTTTTTCCATACCTATCTCCCCATCTATCAATCATAGAGCTCTGTTCTGCTTTTATGAGAAAGAAAATATATTTTATCCTCAAAGGCTTTGCTCTTCCTGAGTGAATGATAACCAAAAGCAAATTCTTCCTCTTTTCCTGCAGAAAGCACGGTTTGGTGGTAACACTACGGAGATTATACTTTCATGTTGAAAAAATTCTCTTCCAGACTTGAAAATAGATTAAGGAAAACCTAGTATTTTAACACATAGGGCCAGCAATCTTTCAACAAATTGTCTCTGAAGTGGTGGAAATTCATGTGTACTTTGAAAAGCTAAACCTAAGACCTGAGAAAATGGACAGATATATCTGTCAAAACAACATCTCAAATATAGCTAGAAAACATTCACAGCTATCCTGATGAAATCCCAATCAAGGCATATTAGTCAAAACTCTGTACTAGTCAGAAAAACACAACACAAAAATCTCACACATCCCTAGTAATATGTGACAAAACATATTCAAGTAATACTCTAGCCTCCTTACGATAATACTGAGCACTTAGTATTCCTCCTGTACTGTTACCTCTACTTGCTCAAAGTTGCTGTCTTCATGTTGTGGCTGCTACTGGAGACCCTAGACAACATTTGTCTGCCTCTAATCAGTACAAGCACCTTCAGTATTTCAATTTAATAATATTTAATCAGCTTCCTCTTTCTACTTTAGATCCAGTTTTAGTTTATTTGCTTTTATTTGTCCCCTCTGACCTCAGCATCACTTTTTCTGAACATTCATTCCTGAGGGAATGTTTTTCCCCAGGGCACATAAAAACATCCTGTGGTCTGATAGTTTTGGGACACTGCATCATCTGGATAGCCTGTCGTTAACACATTTGGAAAATTATTTTATTATTTAATGAAGAATGGGAAATTTTAAAATAAATTAAGTCTTATGTCATGATGGTTTCTAAAATAACTTTCAGAAATCTTGAAATTTTTATTTAGAGAGAAAATTTTTCAATGTTTATTTTCCATATTTTATTTAAATTACTTAAGCAAGAAAATATAGCTTTTGAAATTTTGGTACCTGACAAATAAAGCAGAATACAGACCCCACCTGGAGTACCGTGTTCAGCTCTGGACCAGCATAAGAGGAAATGGACCTGTTGGAGTGGGTCCAGAGGAGAGCCATGAAGATGATCAGAGGGCTGGAGAACCTCCCATAGGAGGACAGGCTGAGAGAGTTGGGGTTGTTCAGCCTGGAGAAGAAAATGCTCCAGGGAGACCTTAAAGCAGCTTTCCCATACTTAAAGGGGGCCTAGAGGAGAGATGAGGAAACACTCTTTATGAGGGAGTGTAGTGATAGGACAAGGGTTAACGGTTTAAAGCTGAGAGAGGGTAGGTTTAGATGAGATATTAGGAAGAAATTCTTTACTGTGAGGGTGGTGAGGCACTGGAACAGGTTGCCCAGGGAAGCTGTGGATGCCCCATCCCTGGAGGTGTTGAAGGCCAGGCTGGATGAGGCTTTGAGCAACCTGGTTTAGTGGAGGGTGTCCCTGCCCATTGTAGGGAGGTTGGAACTCAATGATCTTTAAGATCCCTTCCAACCCAACCCAGTCTATGATTCTATGATCTAAGGCCGCCCTCCCCCCCTGCTATTCTGTGGCTATTGGCCCATAGTGTAAAATCGTGGCCTCCATCTAAGAGTTAACAAATGTCTTGATTTCATTGGCACCAGAGAGAGACACCCTATCTGGAAATTAGTTTCTAATTGCAGTTGTATTTATCAGTGATATAGTCCCCTCATGTCTCTTTCACTTTACTATGACTCATAAGTCATACATTGCCATGAATAATGGCTTTTTTCATGTAAGTTCTACAAACAGCTATTACAGGTCATCTATCTGACACAGCTGTGAAAATGACTAACATTCATTTGAGTTCCAGCTGAGGAAGTGGAGGGATCAATCACATGACTCTTATTCTAGCAGAAGTAAGGTAACACAAGCACTAGGTCTTCAATATCTTCAGATCTCCAGTAAAGGGTCAGCCATACCTTGATTCTGCTTCTGTTAAAGTCAGTCTAAAATTTAACATTTCTCTAACCAGAGCAGAGCTAGATGAGGATTTTTTTTGTTTGTTTTGGTTTGGTTTTTAATTTGACTTATGCTGTTCTGTTAGAGATTTTATAAAAATGAAGCTATTCTGCATTTGGTGTTGACACAATGGGAAACAAACTCAAGTGTACTGCCAGTCTTATAAAACATCTGTGTCCTTAGAGAGTGATTTTGTTTGTATTCCTCATGAAGGCAATGGGAAATCAATATACAAATCAACTCTAAATTTGGAACGCTCTCCAGAGAATAAGTTGAACCTTTCTGGTTCCCATGAATCTGAGAGAGGATGCAAGCACTCAATGTGAAAAGCTGTTTTTAAAAGGGCCAAAATTTTTAGATACACTGGAGAATAGTAAACTTCTTACTGTATAAACATAAATGTCTTCTAATAGGAAAGGAAAACAGTGTTGGAGATTACATGTGTGATCTTTTAAATCAGAATGATTTCAGTTAATCAGACTTTGTTTAAGTGCTGTTTAAACTGCTGTAATTTACTTGAGTCATTTATTAAGATAAGAACTTTTTTATTTATCATATCAACTAAGACTGTGATCTACTAAAAGGCAAAACTATGCAGTGTTAACAGAGGGGGTACTCTGAACCATTAAAATATATCCATAATTACAGTACTAAAGAGCTTAGGGAAAAACATACATGAACCTCAGCGAGTTCCAACTCAAGAAGAACAGAAGGTTGGGATGGGGAAAGCAAAAGAGCATCTGAAAATAAGCATGTAAGAAAAAAGGATCAAATCTTGTGACAGTGTTACACGTCAAAAGGCTGAATTTAAGCACAATTTAAGAGAATAGGCCAAATCCACATATGAAATTTAAAGTGGACTGCAAATACACCCAAGTTTTGCTTGCATTTATAAAATAATTAAATGTGTTCTGCAGTATCCTTTTTTTTCCTTCACTCGTTCTGTCATCATCAGGTCAATACAGTGGATAGCATCCAACATCAGATATGCAAACTGGAAGATGAAATGTAATGGGTGTGTGCATGGAAAGATTGCTTTCAGCAGAGTTTTACTGCAAAAAGTAGATGTGATAGGCATACTAATTCAAACTACCAGCTGCTAACTTTGAGAAGGGGCAATAAAAAGTCAGGTTTAAATCTTTTTATATGTGACTTACTGTGGTTAAGCAGCTCTTAATCCACTACAAGAGAAACCACAAGACATTAATATTCCCCATTCCTACCTTCCCGTATTCATAGCTAGCATCAAATTATAATGAGGAAGGGTACAGTCAGAAGAAATAGATGTTTATTTGCACAGTATAAATAACCAAAATGTGTTTTACTTGTCCCGTAACATCTTGCTAATTATTTAGATTTCCGTATCAGAATAAATCTGAAGGCACAATACAGCCAACTGACTGTCTGATCCATCTAATGATAACATTCTCTTTATTACGATGTACCAAAGAGAGACTCTTTCAACCCTCAGCTGGAGATGTTAGCAAATTTGAAAGACACATCCTGATTTTATATTAGAGAAAAGTGAGAAATAAAAAAAGAGATTCTGCTGAAGAATCAATACTGAAATATGATGCTGATCTAGCAAGAAATTGTGTTTCTGTAATTCAAAGGACTTTTGTTTGTAAATTTAAGTGTCCTATCAACCATATGCATAAGGCGACAGAAATTAATGCTCAAATAACAGTTATTTTATACCAGTATTTAAAGAATAGACATATATTGGAAACATTTCTCTCCTATAAAGGCCTAAACTGTTAGAATATCAATAAAACTTCACGGATTAAATAAGAATAAAACAGGCAAGTTCTCTTTTAGACATGATTTTGAACTAGTTAGTCTTTCTCAAAATAATGATCTTCATATGTATATCTGTCTTGTGCTGCTGGAACTCAAAAAATTATTTTTCATTGCCCAGGAAGGAGGACAATTAACAGAATAAAAACTCTAACCATAGATCATATTCCTTGAGCTCTATGAGGAATTAATATCAGAAACTTACTAATTTGTATTTTCTTATGAAGGTATTTATTTTTAGCTCAAACTAACGAAGAGCATAACACTAATAAATTATACATTGTTACACATTCAACAATGCTTTTCTGTTACTAATAAGCCTAAGATTTGTTGTCATGTAGAGAAGAAACATTAGTGGAACCTACTGGGACAGGCAGGACCTTTATTACAAATAGTAGTTATTCAAACACATGCCACACTTCTCAATGTGGACCAAAGGTTTGGAAAACAGACCTTTACCAACACACTATTAGTAATCTGTTAGCCAGTCTCCTCTTGTCTTCAGTTACTGAACTAAAAGTAGTAGCTATCAATCTGTAGTCCTCAGAGCATGTTAGATATGTCCTCGAGAAGGAAGAAAGTATCACAGAAATAAAGTTGATATTAATTATTTCCATGTATTATCTAACACAAATAAGATAGGTGTCAAAATAGATTTTCTCCAGTATCCACTGCATTTTATTAAAATACAGTCACTGTCTGCAACACTTTTACCACTGCAAACACAAGAAGGTTCCTGTATCATTTGCATGTGATGATAGAAATGAGTGCTCAAAGAGGTCTAGTTGTCTGAGGCTCAGATCTTGAGGACAAATTACATAAGCACCAAAACCTTCACAGAATGAATTTCACTAGTTACTTTCTTCCCTACCTATTCTTCCAACCGAGGACACCAAGGAAAAGTGATTTCAGGGTGTTCTCACTTTTAATTCTCCCTCTGAACTTTCATCATGTGGGTGCTCATTGTAGTTCAACTGCTAAGATTAGAGTCTTGCTTTTATAAAGCCTCTGAACATCATCCTCATTCCACAGTAATGAGGTGTTAATTTTTCAAATACAGCTTCCCTGATGCCGTACTCACTGTGTATAGATTGCTTTCGGGACTCTTTGGATGTATATTCCTTTATCGAGTTAATGTCACCATTAGTTCTGATTGCCTCTTTAAGTGCGTTCTTGTGTTCTGCTCAGGGTATTACAGATTCTTATTGTTGTCTTCTTTTGGGCAATTTTATTTTAATGCTTTGTTTGTTTGCAGTCTCCCTGATTTGTACAGCTTTTTCCTCAATTTTCGTTCAGAGTGGATTCCAGTTGTGTTAGGTGGAGTACAAAGTGGTTTTCCATCACTTCAGACAGTTTTATACTTGCTTAATGAGGTTGGAGTTTCTGTTTCTGAGGATGTGACTTGCCTTATTTAGTGGGGTTTTAGTCATGCACACTATTCAATGACTTTGGTGGCTGAATCTTTTCAATTCCCTTCTGTGTGTTTGGTGTTTCTTGTAATATTATTCAGAGTTACGACCAGTTGCAGCTGTGTGATTTCACGGCTGAGGTCTGCAGAAAATTCTGCTTGTCAATAACTTCTCAACAGCTGATAAACTTCTTTATTTATGTATAGCATTAGGCTATAGAAGTCACCAAATCCCCCATAACCATATTTTGCTTTGATGTAATTTACCTGTGCATGCATGAGTAACTGTCATTTAATGGGAATTGTATGTCAGAACAGAAAGGCTGCATTTCTCCTGTTGCACTCTATTCCCTGGTTAGGAATCACTTGACACGTTTTAGTACACTCATAACAAACTGGGATCCATTATATAAAACTCTATGCTTTAGACCTCTGGGTTTGTCCATCCTTGAAGAACTGAGTGACCTGAGACATTACAGCTCCATCCTTCAAGAAGAAAATATAACAATTTCAATACCTGACTACTAAATTTTCCTGCTGGATGCATTATTATATGGACAGAATTAAATTTAGCAGGATACTGAAAAAAAAGACTGTATCAGTAGCCCCATTGCAGACATTTAAACTATTTGGATTTTGGCAAATGGAATCCAAAATATTATGGAGGAAAAAGGCCTGCTTTCACTGTGGGTTTCCTCTGGCTTCCTAAATAAGAAGGTTTGATTCATATCCTGTAGGTGGATGCTTCTGACATGGCCACCACCATTCTGCCACAGAGCTCAAACCAGCTCAGACTACCCTGTGACAACGTGATTTTGGTGCTCTAAAAGCTGGGGTTTTTTTTCATCTGGCTTCATCTCAGCCCAGCTAATGCACATTAGTCGTCCAAAGGTAAAATAACAGTGAGGATAAGGCACAATAGTTATGCTTTCAGGTTAACTTCAAGTACTACACCAGGTAATGTATCACCTTAGGTAAAAAGCACAACATTTACTACTTTTTTCTTCTTTAAAGCCGTGAAGCCATGAGACATGATAGCTGTGGAAAGAAATTATTTCAGTTCTGAAATGCTTCAGTCAGAAATGAGTCTCATAGACAAATTTTGAAGATTATTTCCAGGGAAAATGTAATTTGTCTTGTGTTATTTCTCCATGGCTCTTAAAGAAGTCTGAAGATTTTTGTTTACTTTAAAGTAAAGGGATGATTAGTGGAGTCCCCAGTATCAGAGGCTGACTTTAAAATAAATAGAAATAGAATATTAAAGATCATATAATTTTTATTTTCATTCAATATTGCAAGTCTTTAAGTGCAATTGAATGATGTTCTAAAGCCTTTCTCAGTGACTGTCAAACCAAGAAACTCCCTGAGGAAAAAAAGGCTTTGCAAAGTAAACATGGGATCACTACTGTAGGGCTCCAGAGATCATTCAACAAACTCCCTCATGAATGAGATTATTGCTTATAGGAAGTATTGCTTGCAAAAGGCTTTGAAACCTACACCTGAAACACAAAAGAGGTTTCACCTGCTCAGATTCAGGAGTTTCAATATTAGATGTCCATGCCAGGACAAAGCATGTTAAGTGCTCTGCTAGTCTTTTACACAGGTGTGAGTAAAAAGCATTTCCAGGAGATAGCTCATCACAGTCCAAAAGCAGTGTTTGGGATAGGTCAGATGAATCACCCTTCATCTGCTTTTATCTATTGACTATTAGGGGAAATTAGATTTATCTCCATCCCTAAGAATAAAGCAATAATCTAACCATCTTAATTAATGCTGTGTGATTAGTCCTGAGATCCTAGAAGAACTCGTTATTATCTTGATAACAAATCTATGAACCACACCTTCAAGAGAATAATGATGACAAGTATTAATGCATGTTATCTGGGAACAAAATATATCACGTTTAAACAACCCTTTGTAATTGTGAAAACAAGATAGTACAATTGTTGTGAAGACAGATCATGGCTCAATTTGTACAAGTATAATTTATATTCTTGGGCACTCAGACTTGTAGGTATAAAATTCTGTCATGAGTCAATGCTCTGGAATCAAGTACTGTAACTAAAAAGAATTATTTCTGTGCATCAGGAGTCACTAATTGTTCAATTACCTTGCAGACTTTGAAAGTATAGACTAGGCTAGACTGCTTTTTGAATTTTCAGTCTTTTAGTCTTGCAAAATTTAGACAACGCTTCTGCAACTGTCAAAAGGCACTTGTTCACTTCTAGCAGCCAGACTATACCTAGAAGTGCACACTCTATACAGATTTGTCTGACATGTATTTGCAGACTTATGCTACCAAACCCCACAAGTTAGTTCCCTGTAAGATTTGATGGAGCAATCAGTCATATCAAAACAATATTGCCTTTGACTCAGGAACTAGAATCATTGTAACTCACCAGCAGCTATATTTTGACATTTCTTTAACATCTCTTAATAATGATAATGTTGATTGTCTTTAAAAAATCCTTGATTTAGATCTTTCTGTTTTAAAAAGTGATAGTAAGAATGAAAAGGTACATTGGCGTAAACTTCTAGTAAACAAACATGTGATCCTGCAGAAGCTTTAGTTCATTTGAAAAAACACCTGCTGAAATCTCACAGCATCTTATATGATAGGATCAAAAATTGAAACCAGTGTCTGAATTAAAATTTTGGGAGCAATGTCAGAGAAATATTAAAACATTATAAAGAAAAGTATTTAGTGCAAGTAATGACAGCTCATAGAGATAGCAAAACATTAAATTGGTCTTAGTTTTCAATTTTATTCATGTGGATGCCTTAGAAATATCTAGTATTTTCTGGATTTTTCTGAGTGCAACAGGGTGAAACAAGCAATCCTACTGTGAGAATTTCAAATCTGCCTAAATGCCCTTTTTGCACCAATGTGAATAAAAGCAGCTTGCTGAAATGTCAGTGGTCTCATAACTTAAGTGATGTCTGGACAAAACGAAAGGACTTTTTCAAGATGTGTTTGTTTCTAGGTCTTTTACATTTGCATTAGGATGTAAAATGTATGTTGGAAATCTAAAGCCAAACAAGTGGGAAGTGTTAGGCTTGTTATTCCTACCGATGCTGTTGTGAAGGGAGCTCTACTGTAACAGCAGTGGCCATTATTCACAGCCTCTGACCTTTTCCTCAGTGTCTATATTAGGAAAAAAGTGAGCTTTCCACTGCTCTAGAGCAAACTGGGTAGTGTCATAAACATTTTGTTTCCCTTGGCAGAACATCGATCTGGACAACTACTTATCTTGCTTATGTCTACACTTGATCCTGGCTGATAAGTAATTACAAAATCATTATGTTGTAGGGGGGGCAGCAAGAAAAGACTGGCTTTGTAAAAGCAAGGGAGATGGAGAAGAAAGGCTACAGTAGCTGATATATGTCCAAATACATGTATACATAGTTATTTAGACCTTTTGTGAAGACGAAAAAAGAGAAAGTAGAAAGCATGGAATTAACTGCAGACGGTAATAGGGGTGATAAAGGATTCTGCAAGGACAGAGAAGCACTGCCTTTGGCAAGGAATTGGGCAATGCTTCATGAAGAGAAATCACTGTTATAGTGGGAGAATTCTGCAGAAGAAAATAGCTCAGGGCAGATTTCGCTGAATCATAGGAAAGAATATGGTGACGAATATTGACAGAGAAATTGTCCACAGTCCTCACCTAATACAAAGTTTCTCCTATATAAGTATAAATTGACAAATTTTAAAATGTTGTGTACTGTTCCTAGCAGTTAGATACTAATCTAGGTCAGACTAACATTTGTAGATCTTTGTTAAGAAAAAACAGGCTAGTAGTAAATGAAAGAAAAAAAGGGCTTAGCATTATTTTGAGGAACAACCTGGACATACAGACTTTAGAAGAAGGTATTAATCAAGTCACATCATTAAATATTGCAAATTGGCAAAGAGAATTAAGGCTGAACTAACCTTGGCTGAGCTATCTCATTATATGCTAACATATATAGCAAAACACACCTCTAGACAAATATGTAGCTGCCTCCAGAAGCAGATGCCTACTCACTGAATATTCACAGTAGAGAGATTGCATGATACAACTACATGTAACTTTATTAAAATAATATCTAAATTACTATCCAATTACTTCTTAAGAAAAGTACTTGATATAAAGTCAACTTGCAGTTTTTGTAATAAATTGAGCATGGAGATTCTGTCGGGGTGTTTGATTTGCTGAAAGCCACCAAGCACCCAGCCTGGTGTCTCGAGTTAGCATGTGAGATGTGAGATGAATCCAACTTTTGGGACATCAGTTCTTTTTCTAATTTTGTTTATGTCATAACTATATGACTCTCCACTGAAAATAAGTTAATGTCTTACAATACATCATATGTATTTGCAATTTATCATTTTCTTCCCAATGACTACTCTCAGAATACTTTCGAAATATCTTTTAATTAAAAATTTTCAAATATTCCTCCTTTATCTTAGGACAGCTTTACAATTATAATTCTAGATAAAGAGATTTTGACAATTAATTGTGCATACACAATCCATGTGATTTTTTTAATGTGATGATTATTAATATTTTTTCTAGATAACTGGCAATCATTTTTATTATTTGTTGGTTTTTTTTTTTTAAAAAAAGCATATTTTTACTACCAGCTTTTCTCTTCTGTAATTCATTTGAAGCTTTAATAGGTCTCCATAATTTATTTGTGTACTGGCTAAAGTAATGTGAGTAGAAAAGATTTTTCACATCTCAAACATCTCTACCTTGTTGGAGTACTCGATTAATCTCTTAGAGAGAAATGCTAATTATAAGTCACAGAGATTCCTTTTTGCTTTTCAGGATGTATCTATGGATAAATTATTGGACCAAATAATTTTCCTGATAGTTCAGGAACCCTCATTGTACAGCCCATTGATCTATTTTCATAAAGCACATGTTGCAGAAATCCATAATATTTGCTTAATTGACTTGATCCAGAATTGTGTTTAGATTTTTGTTTTATTTTATCACGAGTTGTATTACTTATCTCAGTGCATCCTAAAATACATTCCACCATTTTCTGTCTGGTTAGTCTTCAAACTTCTCCTTCTTGTTACTCTTTCCTGTTTTGAAATTATCTTGAAATTACTTTGGACTGAAGATATTATATCATTTGATATTTACACATATCTTTCAATATTGTCCTCATTTCCCTGAGAAGCTACAATGCCTTCCTAGACCTACTTCTCTCAAATTTATTAACAAAAGAGTAGTTGGAGTTTGGGGTCTGGGTTTTTTTTTTGTTTGGTTTTTTTTTTTTGTATCAAAACTCATTCTCCTTTTGTCAGTATCTCAATAGAAACAACAACAAAAAAGTTCTATGACAGTAAGGCTGAGATAGGATAAGTTTATGAAGTGGAACCCTCTATGAAGCTGCCCACTTGCCAGTTTCACAGACACTTTATTCTGGATATCTCTAATATATGAATGTCATTTAATCTTCAGGGAAAGAAGATTGCAAATTTGGCACCAAAGTCAACAGAACACAGAACCTGTGTGTGGTGAAATAGCTTTTGAAATAATCTCAATTATACTGAAACTAAATTTTAAGTAATTGAGTTTGTGACATTTGACAGTATCTTGTTTTGTGTCTAAAGAAATACATACACATTTTTGTTGTTTAAACATAAATGTTGTTGTCATATGCATCTCTTTCAAAAAAATGTGGGAAAAAACCCCTTTGCCTACAGTTACTGAGAGTAAAAGTTGGCTGAAGGTAGTAGAAATTTAATCTACTAGTGGAGTTCCAGAAACAAAGCATTTTAAAGTTACTTTCATGGTCTGAAATTAGTAATTACAAACCCTGCATAAGATTGAACATAGTATGTTATATAGCAGTTCTTACAGTAGGAATATAACTTCATTGTACCATAAAACATATATTAAAAAAAAAAAATCAAATTGCAGAGAATCCATTGCATCCATTTGTAATTTTTTCTATATTTTTAATTAAGGTAATTATTCCAAATACACCTTATTCTTGGACAGAACTTTAGTTATACTTTCTGAATATTAGACCTTTTTTTACATAGTCCATGCCAGATTTTAAATAAATATCTTACTATTTGAAAGAATCCTTTACTGTTTCTGCAGACCAAAACTTACAGTAGTTGGTGAAAATTATCCAGAATTTGTGTTAATCTTTCCCAGATGATGAATTCTTGGTTCAATCATTTGTCAGATGATGGATATAATTAATATAAAGTTATTCACAGATTACTGAGTCAAAAGGATTCATTAGGTAAGCTCTGCTGGATGGGATTTACTGGGTACATTTTCTTTCAAAAGACTATTGACTGTCCTTGAGATGAGATAGAAATGTATTTCCAACATGCACTAAGTCAGTGTCTGCTTCATTCCTAAGGTGCCTAAAAGACATGAAAAACTGATGGGAAGCTATAGGCAAAACTTTCCTCTCGGATGGTTGAAGTGAGAGCAATGTTAAATGTGTATTGATTTTTTCAGGTACAGCAATGTTACCTGTGTCTTGAAGTGATTTTTTTGTATGCTTATTTTCGTAAGTAAAACAGACCCTGATGGAAGGGATATCTCTATAGTTAGCACTTCATGTTTGTATTATTGTCCTTATAATTGCTCATCGGCTCATAATGCCCTCTCCTAACATAGACTGATTTAGACACTGGAAAATATAATCTGTGTTCATTTTTCATCAATAAAGTCATATCACTAATGACAACTGCACCCCAGAGTACAGTATGGTATGTCAGTGGTGCACGTCAGTAGAACAGCTTTATGGAAGACAGAGAGAGGGTTTCAGAAAACTACAGGTGCTGTCTTCTGTACTTTGTGGAGAGCTGGAAAGATTTTTCTCCCATTTGACAGTGACATACATAAAATGTGTGGCAGCACATCTTGAAAAAAGGCTAGGTCATGCCCTTGCTCTGTATTTACCTCCACACAGTTCTTTAAGCCATTAATAAAGACAGCACTCTGCTGAGTAGGCAGCTGTAGGCAGATCCCAACACAGTGAACTGAGCTAGACATTTAATACAGGGCTTAAAAGTTCTGGATATGTTTCAGCCACACCATTGGATACAAAAAGTGCAAAAAACAGCTTTTCATAGTGGAATGGAAAAAAACATACAAGCAGTTCAGGAGCTGAGGAGGCTCCTGCCACTGTTTGTTTCCAAAGCACATTCATCACTACCACAAAGGGGGATAAGCCAGCTTTAGTACTTCTATCCTGACTGTGACTAGTGTCATCGGACATCATTTCACAATGCAAAAATTGATGCACTCCTTAAAGTAGGACACCCTGTACCTCTCTGAGTGACAAGGCCTATACGATGGATAACCCTGTTAATTAATAGAACAGCTTAGCTGAGGAGTCAGTAGAGTCAAACTTCACATTAACCTCACTCTAGCTCAGGAGTATCAAACATGTATCAAACCAGCAGAAGCCAGAGGTTGCCTGTTGTAAGTAAAGTTGCAGAGCATGTTGCGGTGAAATCAATTATTTGAACCCTATCACACTTTAACCTGTCCTTGCCACACCATTTGTAAAATGCGCTGCTTCTTAGGATGAGTTCCTGTCACTTTACCTAGCTTCAGTGTTCAGACAAAGACTAATAGTGAAAGTATGAATATGGATGACAAGGAGCCATTTAATGACAAATATTCCATACCAGGCATGACAACACAGTAGTTCATCTTAGCGAAATATTTCTAAGAGTATTAAAACCGACAAAACTGTAGCCCATATTAGAGGATGCAAATTCAGGACAAAGCTATCTCTCTCTGAAGAATGGTTTTAAATAACATTAATTAAAATGTTTCAGGGAAGTTCTACAACCTAAACTCAAAAATGCAAGCTTTGATTTAAGAAATTAGAAACAGCAATGATCAAGCGGTTATACGCACTAAAAAAAAAAAAAAAAAAAAAAGTCTTGTGTTTTTCACATCTGTTTGTAAAAGTTATTAAAAAAATAGTTTGAATCTATATGACACATTTATTCTACGTATTTCAAAATATCATACTTGATGTAAGTCAATACAGCAAATTTACAGAGAATAATCCTCAAAATATGAGAGACTTGTCCAAACAAATCAATAAAAAATGTAGATGAAGTGTTAAAAAATTATGTCATACTAGAAATAATTTTATAATTGAGCCAAATATTCATTGGTCCCTGACTATAAAGGGACATGAAAAGTTAAATATAACTGCAGCAAGAAATTAATTATTTTTAATTATTAATACCTTATTAGTGCCTTTTGACAAAGAAGCATGCAGAGATTGCAAACACATGTAATAATTTCTACAGTCGGTTATTACAAAATATTCAAAATACTGACAATAAAGTTAATTCTAAAAAGTCACAGACAAAAACTGAAATCTGAGTGGCTAATTTAAAAAGAGATTTAAAGGTTGAACTTTTCCTTTTCATTAAACTGTGACTTTAGACACTTCAAATATCATTACAAGTGTCCACTGGACTTTTTATGTTATGCTGTTTCTGATTCTTTATATTTATGTAATGGCTTTTCCTCTTATCAACAGAATAAGCCATGTTCCCACTCAGAGTTGGTCTCTGTCTACACCAGGATGAAATGTCTCTGTTTTCTAAAAACTCATTCTGTCCATATGATATTCTGGTCTTGAGTTTTTAAATTGTGGTATGGAACTTGACTTACCCTTACTAGTGTTGTACTGATGAGCACTGAAAGCTAATTACAATTCTGTTTCAATATAAAAAAAATTTTTCTTCATCTTTAAAAATTATTAGTAGGCCAACTTGACAGGATTCTGAGAAGTAGATTTTCCATTTCTAATGAGACAAAAAATTGTTCATGGGCTGATTTTTTTTATTATGGTCAAAAATCCCCCCCAAAAATCTCACTTTCTGTAAAGAAAAATACTTTGAAGAAAAATCCATGATCCAGTTGTATAATCTAAGAGAAGGTATCTAATCATTAGGATAAACCTGAGTTTTCTCATAGAATAAGATTTGACAATGCTAACATAATTGGACCCGTTTTAAATTCTGTTTAATTTCAGATGGAAAAATAAACACTTGTAGCCAATACTAAATACAGTGAGTAATGTAACGATAAAAAACCTTGAAGATCTTCTTATCATGGCCAAACTGGTTTTAATTTGCCCCATTCAACATCTTCTCCCTTCCACTCCAAAATACACCAACTTCACTGCAGCTGCTGACAACAGCTTCACCTAATTCTTGGCAGAATTTTTTCTCTTAAAAGAATGTAAAGAAAACCATGCACATACACATTATATATGTGGAAAAATAGTCTCCAGCTGCTTGCACTAGGAAGAAGATGTGACTTTTCCTCTCCGGTGTACTTTTTTAGAATGAAAATAGGATGGAGGACTTCTGATAGAGGATGATGGATAAACAGAGGAACAAAAGAAAAACCAGTAGCAAAATAAAAACAAATATATGCAAAGTAGTTAAAAGCAAAGAAATCCCAGAAAGCACCCCAAAAAACCTATAGAAAAATGGAAGAAATAATGGAGTTTTAAATTTAATAGGTGCTGAATTTCAACATTTGTACAATAAATTTTTCATTGAAGCAAACATCAAGGGAAAAAAGTCTGAAAAGAGTCTCGGTTCTGAAAATCCGTTGTTCTCTGATTAGAAAGCATTTTGAATTTCAATTAACATAATGTTCTCACAAGTATTTATATTTTGGTTATAACGCTGGACAGACTTCACATGTTGCTAGAAAGTATAAACTTTTCGTTCAATCATAATTTTGGTGAAAGAAAATTTCAGTTTCAGATGTATGAATTTTCAACATACAAATTCAAAAAAATCAACAAAACCTTTTATTTTTTAACTAGAAAATGTTCTATTACAGAACACATTTAAAGAAAAAAGTAAGCTTTATGTTTAAATATTGAAGAATTTTAATGTTATCTCAAATTTAGAAAGGAATCACACACAACAACAACTGTGTTGTTTTTAAAGCAAATATTATTGATATTTTCCACGGATCTGCACTAGGCACAGTGCAATCCTGTTAAATGACTTGGACTGAAAACACAAGCTGCCATTGTACAATCAATGCATATTTAAAATATTTAAGACTCCTCTTGGGCATATGAAGACAAACTGCAGGTGAAACTACGCTGCTAAATGTCATACTAGCTGGCGTGGAATTGTATAGCTACTTTTAGAACAGCACAATGTCTGTGACCTGCAAATTCACAGCCTCACCAAGTATAAAATATTAGACAGTTTTTGGTGAAAAAGGTTTAATGTTCAAAAAATATGACTTCTTTTACTTGATTTCTTAACCTCATTGTTTGCTGTTGAAACTGTAGCAGAAAGAAAAGCTGCAATTCCAGAAGATCAATACTTAATGAGTGACAGTGGAACTGACCTTGCTGTTGGTCACAACAGGAGGTTGGTCCTGATGTTCCACTGCTCTCATGTTGCTTAAACCAAAAGCTATTCCTCTGAGACTGAATTTCCTAACAGATAGTCTTACTTCTGAAAATTAGGAAAGCCTATCACTTTTCAGAGTTGTTTTGAAAGGTGTGCTTTGAGGACCTCAAAGGACCTGCAGTCTACTTTCATTCAAGAGATAGGAACAAGACGATCTGGTGAGCTATGCACATCAGCACCTCATCCCAGGCCTCAACACCTGTAGATCAGAGCAAACAGCACTTGGCACTTAAGCTATTAGCATCAGTACAGTAAGTCTTGAGCTGAAAAAAGTCAATTACAGAAGGTTTCTCAGAGGCAGACTAGTTTCTTGAGGTATGTATGTAAAAGAAGATACAATCAAATAACAAATCAAAATGTGCTACAGGTTCATCTTCTTGCTTATTTTTCTTTCATGCTATACGAAATACTAGAATGCTCACCCAAAGTTCCCTTACCTCTTGAAGATCTTCTTATCATGGCCAAACTGGTTTTAGTTTGCCCCATTCAATATCTTCTCCCTTCCACTGTGAACACATGGAAACCATTTTCTGCTAGTGAAGATGTGAAAATGAGATCTGATTGCATTATCTACTGGTATATGTCTTAAATTACTAGGTTGGGAGTTTTTTTGAGAGTACTTGTTTATTTGAAACAAATACAGAGGTATTGGCAAAGAACTACTAAAAATGCCAAAAGAAATGTTCAGCTTAATATTAGCAGAAAAAGCGAACATAACAGATCAGGAAAATAGTAAGGTTGAAGTGTACTGAATTGTATAAACTTTCAAGTAACGTACAACTCTGAGTGCTAACAAAAAATTCCCACAGATGACTGAGAATCAAGTTAAGGAATCAGTAAAGAATACAAGAAAATAAAGAATCATTTTAAGCGTTAATTTAATTCCTCACACAAATTTTTCTATAAACTCAAGCTGATGTTACATAATCTCTATCTAAAACACACAAATAATTACTGTATGTCATGTTCCTGCAATATCTATTTACCACATTGGAATCAAAGAGGTTATGTCAGGGACAAATCAGGTCTTGAGAGTATACCGAATTTGTCAGTGCTAAGGTAAATTCCTGGTTTAGAGTATTTATATTAAGCTAACCTGTATTTCATCACTCATAAACCACTCTTGAGTACATACCCAATTTATCAGTGCTAGGGCAAGTTCTAGAACTGCAGCATCTGTGTTAAACCTAAAATGTACCTAATTGCTCAGACTAGACACATTCTCAAGGGAATTCATCCACCATAGATCTTCATCAGCTTCAGTGAGTTTACTGACCATGAATCAATTTGGCCCAATGCTCTTACTAATGCAAATTTTAATAATTGTCTTTTAAGACATACAGCTGAGAAAGTGACCTGTTACTCTCTCAGACTGATGTTGAGTGATGTCACTTAGGCAGAATCAACTGTTGTGCTCATCCAAAATCAGATCAGCTTCTTTGATTAAAATAAATCCAAGTAATAGCTCTAATCCAATAACTCCAATTTACATAGACTTTAAGATTATTTTCCATTACCTCATGATGATCTCCAGCTTAAGATAAGAAAAATGAAATGTGACTATTATTTCTAAGTGCAAATAAATATAAATATTTATTTTATCAGTATGTTTTTCAAAAATTACTAACAATAAAGAGGCAACAATTCAAGCCATGTTCACTTGGGCTCAGCTATTTTCTTAGCAAAGAGCAAGGCAAGTGAACTAATGAATGAATTACCCCTTAAATAACAAGATTTTCTCAGCTTGAGCAATATAGCAGTTTTCTAAGTTTAGAAACACGCACAAGTCACCTTCTTGATATGCTTAATATAGCAGAACCAACCTTAACATAGCAGCACCTTTTTTTTTTTGTTTTGTTTGTCTGTTTTTTGCTCTCCTTTTCAAAACTTTATTGGTGTGACCTAGTAAGTGGCCTCCCAGCCAGAAGCATCATGCAAGGTACTCCCTTACTTGGGTTGTGCTGCATTTTCCTCATCAGCAAGAAGTGTTATTCCAGGAAAAAAGTACCTCCCATAACAGCAACTGCTAACCTCTACTCATTGAAGATGAGCTCAGATCAGCCTCTTCCCCCTCCTTCCTCTTCTTTCCCTTACTCTCTTCCTCCAGCCTAACCCCAGGCCCCTTCACCCCAGAAACAGCTTTTCTGGTCCTATTCATCCCAGCCCTGACTCCCGTCTTTCACTCTCCCCTTCCCTGCTGTTACCTGCTCAGGAGTCCTGTACCATGCAGTTCCCAATTGTGAAATACCAACCACAGGAGTGTTTATTTGTCAACAATAGCTGAAGCTGCAGAAATAAAAACAGAGAGGCTGTTTCTTATCTGAGAGATAAAAAATAAAAAGGTAGAGGATGATCCATCTCCATGCCAGGAAGCTGGAAGAGGTAGCATACATCTGGATCTAAAGCCCCAGTGGTGCTGAAGTTGTCTCACTCCAAGTCTACTCTGAAAATTGACAATATTTTACCTGACTTCCCAGGAAAATAAGAAATGTGATTATTCTGGATTACCCTGCTCATAATTTTTGAATCTATTTTCCAATTTCATCCAAACTTGTCAAGGGCTAAAAGGTTTGAACTGTTATTCTTGTAAGAATTGTCAAAGAGAATGTCCAGACACATAAACTCAACGAAGTTCTTGGAGTGGCTATAGTTTGCATGTTAACACGCTATTAGATATTGGAGAAACTACCCATAGGAGAGGGATTACATATTCTGGTACTGTGAAAAACAGATACAGTCTTATGGTTTGTTGAAGGTTTGTCTCAATTATAGTTTTCATTAAAAAAAAAAAAATCTTTTCCTTTGGATGTACAGCTAGTGATTTTGCAAGAAAGAAGTGGCTGTAATATAGAAAAGACATACCCATATATAATACAGAAAAAATACACCAACAAAGGCACATAAAACCTTGTTCTATAGCAGGCATTTGGAAGAACCATAGCTACTACACTCAGAGGCGTCAGGTTGCTTCTCCTTCCTCAAAGTGGACAAGTAGAGTTGTAAATTAAATGGAGGCAAGATGATTTAGTAAGAAATACTGCACTACAAATATAAAACAGATATCAATATATTTTCTTTCCAACACCTCTAAAATACTATCAGGGAACAATAGATTCTGCAGCATAAACAACACCATATACACGACAGGTAATGTGATGCAACACAGCTTTCGTAGATAGGTGTCTCATTTGATCCTTTCTGAAGTAAATATTGAGATAAGTGTCCCTGGTTCTGGAAATCTTGCTGCTTTCACATTTTTGTGTCCAAACAGAATTTCCTGAATCAGCCCTTGTTGGCTGAACTCAGTAGGAAAACAAGGGTATATAATAAGAATTTGTCTTACTTTATCTTAATCGCTACTTGCTAGACATAACCTTATTAAAACAGGCTGGTTTTTTTTTATATTTATTCCACCCACCCCCAAGGTGAATGGAAAGGTATGTAAAGAACATGAGAGAAGCTAGAACGCACCATGATGATAGAGAAGGAAAATAACAGTGTATTTCTGGGAGAGTTCACTGGGTGTGCAAAAATTATAGGACAGGAAGCAAGCACTACATGTTCAGAATTTAGGGGCATAGCTCAGGGATATTTTTTTCTTATAAACGATAACTGTGTTTATTTAATTTTCATTCATACCATAAGTACACTGAATGTGTCATAGTAGATAAGCATATTTCAAGAATGCAAGCTGGAAGATAATTAAAGGTATATCTTGAAGCCACAAATATCAGAAATTGAGTTCCTGTAGATTTCTCAAAAAGTAGGATTGGACTTGTATAACAAACAGGCTTTGCTTGCAGTGAATAAGTAAATAGTTGTAATTAAAGTTCAAGACACTGTAACTGTTTTGATATCTGAAAACAGTGAGCAAAATAACGTAACAAAAAAAGTATGGCTGAGGAAATTTAATGACAAGATTCTCAGTCATCTAAGAAACTATTATGTAAAGGCATGAATAAGTCAGTGAAGAATCACAGACTTATTTAAAGATTGTTTAGAAGAAATCAAGTCTGGAACAAGAAGAAAAGAAAAAAAAAATTAAATATTTGAAGCAAAAAAGGAGGAATGCAAAATGGGGAGAGTCAAAGAGGTGTGTAGGCACAGAGAATATTTTTATTTAGCCAGTTATCTAGCTTTTTGGTTTACAAATTTGTGAGCTCACAAGTCCAAAGTTGAAATGAAGCAACACACTATAACCTGTATGCAACCTGGAGAAATTTCTCTGAGTTTTAAGTTAGATATGTTAATCAATCCAGCAGTATAAGTGGGTTACTTGGATAACCTAGCTACATTGTGACAAAGAAAACACATTATGTCTTCCCATACAACTTATTTCTCATATCATAGACCTTGAGAATCAGGATAACTATGCTGAGTCTAGCTGGGATGGAGTTACCTTTCCTCAGACAAGCCCATTTGGTGCTGTGCTTTGCATTTGTGGCTAGAATCATTTTGATAACACACCAGTGTTTTGGCTCTAGCTGAGCAGTGCCTGCACAGCATCAAGGCTGTCCCTCCAACCCAGACCACTCCCCCAAAGACCTGCAGGCTGGAAGTGGGCAAGAGGTTGGGAGGGAACACAGTCAGGACAGCTGACCCCAACTGACCAAAGGGGTATCCCATACCATATGACACTGTTCTCAGAAACAGAAGCTGAAAGAAAGGAGGAAAATTCAGGGACATTTCTATTTATGGCATTTGTCTTCCCACACACCACTATGCTAAGGTCCTGCTTTGCAAGAACTGGCTGAACCTCTGCCTGCCAACGAGAACTAGTTTTTCTTTGCTTCTGCCCAAGGCTTTTGCTTTTTGTATTAAACTGCCTGTATCTCAGCCCACAAGATTTTTCCATCTTATTTTCTCCTGCTGTTCTGTTGAGTGAGATAGTAATTGGGTGGGGAACTGGCAGCCAGCCAAGGTCAACCCACCACCACCTCCCTCTCACCAGAGAGAAAAAAATAGGTGTACGTAACAAGAAAATAGATCACCAACTATTTTAATTAATAAGTAAGAAAAGAAGCAAAATTAATATTTGTGAATGCCTGAGAAAGTCTGTGACATAAATTAAACCGTGAAGTACAAAAGTATATACACAACTAGTTAGGGCAGACGAAGAAATATTTATAAAATCTGAACAGACAAAAATATATTCGAGAAAACAGATTAAATTAGAGCAACTAATGAATGACCAATAATTACTGTTGAATACTTTAAACTTAAAGGCTATCAAAACAAAAGACAGGCATAATAAGTAAATCAGAAAAGAAAATTACTGTTTCTGGTAAACATTATTCTATAAACCAAAAATTGCACAGGGTCAGTAAAAAATTTAATAGCTATATTATTAAGTGTTTTTATGGTAAAAATATAAGTAATGTAGTAACATATCATCACATACCATTTTGAGAATCCCTTTCCTGAAGGAGTGTCAAAGTTATATATTAGAAATAAAAGTGTTTCACTATAATAAAAAAGAAAATATTGGTTACAGTGAGAGGTTACAGTTATCACCATCTTTGCATTACAGATGACATTTCTGCCCATGATTTGATGTTCAATGAGCTATTTACTTAAGATACAGTCATAAAAATATTATATATCGACAGTAAAGTAATTGATCTGGTTTTTTTTTTCCTCACCAAAAAATAATAATAATCATATTTTCCTCTAGATTTTGAAAATTTCTAGAGATGATACTTACCAGGGAGTGTAGTGATAGGACAAGTGGTAATGGCTTTAAACTGAAAGAGGGTAGATTTAGACTAGATATTAGGAGGAGGCTTTTTACTGTGAGGGTGGTGAGACACTGGAACAGGTTGCCCAGAGAAGCTGTGGATGTCCCATCCCTGGAGGTGTTCAAGGCCAGGTTGAATGAGGCTTTGAGCAACCTGGTCTAGTGGAAGGTGTCCCTTCCCATGGCAGGGTGGTTGGAACTAGATGATCTTCAAGGTCCCTTGCAACTCAAACCATTCGCTGATTCTATGATTCTGTGATTATTAAGTGAAATGAAAATAACTTGTAAAAAGAACAGGAGTCACTCCTGAAAAAACCTCATGAGATTCAATGTATGTGAATTAACATGGAAGCCAGAAACTAACTTTTTATTCTCCTGGAAAACTCCAGGAACAAAAAGAGTATAGTAAACATTCTTCATTTTAAGTTAAATATACAACCTCGGGGTAACAAGCAGGGATTACTACTTGCCTGAGGAAAAAAAACAGACAAACAACCAGCATGTTAAATGCTATCTTGCCAATCACAAGACAGTACTGAAAATATCACTACAAGCTGGAGAAGTAGTTGTGGTTCTAGCTGTAGATTTTTAAGAGAAGAGAAAAAGCAAATTTGTGTCCTGTTGTGTAAGTGCACCAGGGAGAAGTAGAAATAAAGCCCAAGAAATATAAGTTAGTACATACAAGGAATTTGATTTCCACAGAAAGATGTGAGAAGTTGAGTCTGAAAAAATCTTAATGGTAAGTGAAGAGGGGAACTGTATTGTTGAACAATTCAGAGCTAATAAGTGCAACTGATTTTTTTCTATATGCTTTACAGTCTCCACTGAAAAGTACCTTCAGCCTTATTAAAATGTTTGCATTCAAACTACTCAGTATTTACAGAAAACTTGAAACTTTCTCTGTTGTCATTAAGGTAATATATAAATAGACCAGCTTAAATTTAGTCTCACTTTCTAGTGTACATTGCAGTAAATAACTTGGAAAGCAGTTTGCTCAGAAGTCTTCTCAATAAGATAGAAGCAAATTTCTTGGTGAAATAGAAGCATTATAAGTGAATAAAAATATTGTGACTCCTCAACCCTACCACTTTCATCCATAAATTGGAGTGTGTATGTCCACACATATGAGAGTTTTCATGTATATCTCTATGTATATGTATAACTCTCTGGAAGATTTCATCTCATATTCAATGTTTTTCTGGGTTTATAAACACAAAGTTTGTTTTTTTTATTTTTTTTCTTTGACTTTAGTTTTCCATGGAGCTCTTACCTTTCTGTTTTAATCTTACTTATGAAAATTATTAAAGGGAATCATCAATGCACCCTACTAGATACCAGAGCTCCAATGGAAGCTCCAATGGATTCCCGATTTAATGCAATGAGTCAAGCAAACCACTGAACACAAGTGAGTCAGCATCACCGCCATTCTTAATGTCACCAATTGAATGTCCTTTATGTTAAAAGAATCTTCCATGATTTTTAAAAAGAATATGTAACTGTAGATACAACATGTTTTAGGTACACAACTAATGTATTAAAAGCACATTGCTCTTATTATGTATAAATATTGCATAGTTTATATTACACATTATATACAAATATGATATAAGGTATTATACCCTCTATATTATATATTATATCCTATATCCTTTGTAATGTATTTCTGGACCTGAAAAGATATACTGTGGTTAAAGACAGGGAGTTTTCAGCAAAGCTCCAAGGGTTAATTTGCTACAAGATTTATTATGACAGGCAATAAAACATTTTTAAAAATAAAACACTGCTTTTTTCCCCTGCTGAAGTAAATTGTTCAAACTAGGTGTTTCTTCAAGGTCACAGCAGTAAAAGGTTGCTCTTTTTGAGCCTTCATATATCTCAAGAGACAACTCTAAGAAATTCCCTTAAGGAAATAATTACCTTGATAAACACCATTTATTGAATAGTTGGAGGAGTATTTCTTCAGGGTACATTGCATTTGAGGTATTTTTCAATGGAATTAATTAAAACCCCATTCAAAACACCTTTCTTTATTTTCTAACCAAGTCATTTGCTGTTCAGGACAAAACAAAATTGAGTGTAAAACAGAATCAATTTATCTGACAGTGGAATCATGAAAACTCATAATTAATTGAGAAACTTTAGTTTTATTTATCTTAAGTAAAGGACACCACAGGCATGATGTACTAAATTGAGTAGGTTGGGTATTTCCAGAAAGTTTGGCTCATAGTTAAGTTAAACCATAATGAAAAAGGTTTTTTAGTATCCTTGGACACTGTTCGGAAATATCTGTGTCCTTGCCTTGCATCCAGGAATAGAGCTATCACCAGTTTTAGGCATTGTTTGGAGAGTCAGATATGGGTGCCCACATCAGGTGTAGTTTACTACAGGCACTTGAAAGCCACCACTATGGTAGACAAGACAATTCACATAGTTCTGTGAAGAACCTGTGTTTGGAGCTTTTCCAGCCTGGGCAGCTTGAGACTTTATAGTCAGTCTAGTTCACTGTATGTGTGTGTGTATACATATATATATGTCCACATGTATGTATATGTGTAGATATACACAACATAGAATTTTAATTTAAATTCATATAATTGTAATTTTAATTCATATGCACAGGTGCTAACAAAATACTAAGCATTATTTAAAGATACTTATTTTCATGTATTTTTAATTTAAATAGAGGCATAATGAGGATGGGATATAGTGATTAACATAAGAATTAGTAGATTACTTATTTGTGAATTTTAAGACACTAATTTCAAAATAGAGAAATTATTGACCTCTCTAAACATGCTGAAAGAATAAAATATTTCAACACCCAATGTAGTTCGTGTGTACTAACATTGTACATAAATACAGTCAACACATGAAAAAATCCTTTCAAATTCTTTCCTGAAAATAGGGTATTAACAAATATGAACGAAATTTCGCTGCATTATAGCAGTCTCACTGTGATTTGATTTGCACGGACATAAAACCCATATGTCAGTTTCATACAATTTGAGATTCTTTTTCTTGTGTACCAGAAATCGGGAAGGATTGACTAAAAATCTTTTTGGTTTGTGCCTGAAAGACAGGATATGCACACGGACTTGCAGCTAAATTGTAAAGATAAGTAAAGGCTAAACATTACACTGCTAAGGAAGAGAAGAAAAAATAGTTTTCAAGAAATTAAAAAAGTTCTGGATAGCAACATTCAGTACATAATGTTACAATCTGGGATTAAACACTAAAACTCACTTTGCTAAAGTAAGAACTAGGATTAGAATAAATCTTGATCACTTTTGTTGCATCATGCAACAAATGCTTTAATCTCATGCTCTAAAATTTGTGTTAGTTATATGCAGAAATAATTACTTCTAGCATGAAAGCATCTGACATCTAGTTTTGTAAAATGTTTCTAGTCTCTGAATTGCAGGATTTTGATCAGGCTTAGAAGCAAGATGATGAAGAAGAAATATTGGTGTGGCCAGTCATAATAAAAATATGTTGCTTTTCTGGTTACTGTATGTCGTTCTCATATTTAAGGTCAAAAAGCTGAGTCAGATGTGGCATGAGGAAAATTTTCCCCAGTTTAAGTTGTGAAGGCCATATTTTCTCTGGAACATGTCATTGACCTTTCTTGTAAGAGAGTTCATATATCCCCAAGGGTCTTCTAGCAAGGAGATTAAGAGCTTTCCCACAATATGTAAATAATTAATAGGTATTAAAGCTTGGATATGATATTTAGAATAAAGAAAGAATTATTTTGTGACAATAACATATTTTGTAATTTTTTGTCTTGGGGAATTCTGACAAAATTTAGCTAATTTAAATGCCTTTGAAAAATCCCTGCTCCTCAGATGTGCTGAGAATTGACATTTTACATTTCAGCAACCATAACCTCTTAAGAGTTACATATTTCACTCTTAAAAAACCAGAATGACATCTATTCAGTTCAGGGCTTCTGGGCTGTTTGAAACACATGGATTATAAACAGGGAACTTGTACTGTGGAGGGAGAGAGCTGCTGAAGGAATGAATCTGTTTCATTATCATAGGATAAGGAGACTGGGCAGGATAGAGAAAGCAAATTGGATAAGGAGCCTCAGGAAGGATACAGGAACCATGGGGCAATATTGCCAAGCTTTACTGGGCAAAAGGGATAAGAGGGACAGGTAAATACAGTGTGGAGTAGGGGAAAAGAAACAATGACTTTAAAGATATGAGAAAATACTGATTACCAGAGAGCACAGGCTGGGTATGCTACTCCAGCATGTTAAAATGATGTTCTCAAACAATTGTGGGATGAACAGTCTGAAGTTGGAAGTGTTTGAGGCCAGGTTGGATGAGGCTTTGAGCAAGCTGATGGAGGGGAAGTTGTCCCTGCCCAGGGCAGAGGGGGTTGGACTACATGATCTTTAAAGGTCCCTTCCAACCCAAACCATTCTATGATTCTATGAAGCAAGGGGTCTAGAACTGCTGAGGTGGGAAGAATGGACAGAGTAAGACAAATTAAGAGGAAACATAGCTAGACAACACCAGCCTGGAGAAGACTGACAGAGGAAAAAAAGTGTGAGTGAAGGGAAGCAGGTTTCAGCTTTTCTAAAAGTAAAATCCGTGGTTCCTGAGTGTGGCCCTTTCCTATGTATAATAGGAAACTCACTAACATGTGCCTCAGGAACACATGTTGGATGTCATTGGTTCTTATCACATCATTCACTGGAAATGGTGTGGAGTTGTGTGATATTGTTTAATCCATTAGCTTCAGGTATCTAGAAGATCTAGACAGTGGTGATAGTTTTGAGAACTTAAATGACAGAATCTCAGTCTTTTATTTTTAAAAGTTTTTCCTTTGCTCTGTGAATTACAGCCACAGAAACATGTACAACAGTATTTACACATATTTAAAATATTTTTAATGTTTAAACATTAAGCACTTGAAAATCAGAAGTTGTCTGACTTTGAGCTGTCTATGCTTCATACAATCTGACCTCCCTTCCACCTTTTGGCAGTATGGTTTTCAATTAATCACAGTGACAGTCCAGGCTCTTGTGCTTCAAAGAAAGCTTGGTAGAGATAAAAAATGAAAGCAACTATAACCTCAGTTCCATTGCACGTACACTGTCTATCAAAAGCATTAAAGTAGCACTATACAGAAAAAGTACAAAATACTGCAGGTGAAACAAGAAAGAAGAATTACAGATGTCGAAAATGCAGTTCTTTTAATAACCATGTACCACAGTCAGTAACCTCTCTCTCTTCTGCAGTGCCGCTACCAGCTTGGAATACCTGACTGCAGTATGAGAACAGCTACCACACTGTAGAGGACAGGGGCAGTAGCTATGGTGGCAATGACCGAGATTGCATTCTGTCCTTAGCACTAAGTGAGGGCTGCGTTCAGTAATGGATTTGCTGTATTTCTATACCCACAGCTTTTGTTTCATTAAGACAGCCAGAGTATAAACCTTTTGTAACCTGATGGGAGAAAAATGCTGTCTCTCATTTCAATAAAATGCTTAATCATGCACTAATTTTGAGTATGTGGTAAAGTTCTCCGAATTCAAATTCTTGCCCTGTGGAAGTGAGTTTTAATAAGAGGACAACTGAGAATGGAGGTACTTTTCCACACATTTAAAGAGCAATCAGACAACGCACATAGGCCATATACAGGCAGGCTTAACAATCATTCGAGGTAATAACATTTACCAACATTTTCACACACACACACAAAATTCTCCATTCTTTACTTGTAGTGGAGTTAACCTCTCTTCATTTTAGATGTATAAAATCTAGGCATTTAATGCACATGGTTCAAAAATGCCCTTCTAGTCAGCAGAGAAAGAAATCTCCAGGGAGAAACTGATCTGAAAAATTGTATAAATGACATCTTTATCTCTCTGTTGAGGAAAAAGGAGCCCAGATGTTTGGCCTTGATAAGACACCTAGACTTCAGATGGCTAAAAATGAGGTGACATGAACCCTATCTTTGATGTCCAAAAAGAAACAGTCACCAAGGGTGGACCTATACTCTACATATAGTAGACTCTGTAAACTGAAATCAAAACTGTCAAATCTAGACCTGTAAATCTGGTACATTAATGCTCAAATTGTTTGACATAAATTCAGCTCATCTTGAGATTATAAACTGGGTATGCAGGATCACACAACCCTGAATTTTTACCTAATAAACGCTATCTGCTTGATAAGACCTGATGTCTGACTGACAGTGAAATACAGATAAGATAATCCTGATTGCTGTTAAAGTTATTGACTTTGGTTGACACATGCAGTGATATGTGGGTTTGCAGTTCCTCCTGGCCACAGCTCAGCAATTTGTAGCACTGTAGATAGGGACATGCCAAATTCTGTCCACCTCTTCCTTCAGTTTTCTTTAATCAGGGTGAAATATACACAATATACACACTGAGCCATGTGTTACACCTTTAAAAGAACCTGATAGTTACTGCTTTTGTTGCATGAAGCTAATATCAGCAGATAATAGCACTGAAGAAATCGAAAATGGCTCCCTAACTAGATCCCAAAGTGAGCAGAGGGAGAAAAGGGATATTTACAGGTAAAATTTGGTAGTATGGAAATGCATGGGTGATATAATTTTTTTTTGTTATGTAGCTAAGAGGGAAAAAAAAATGAAATCTATATGCCACTATGTAAATAAAGCAGTCACTGAAGACAATGGAACATACATGGTCTAAAAGATCCAGATTTCATATTATCCCTTTCTGCCTGTTCTGTTTCTTATTGTAATAACTTGTACATACAAGCAAAGCAAAACAAGGAATTCCTTCACTACTTCCCTTCTGCAGGAAGGTGTTCAGCCATCTCCAGGAAAGCTGGGCTCCATCACGTGTAACAGTTACTTGGGAAGACAAAAAGCCATCACTCCAAATGTCTCTCCCTTCTTTTTCCCCAGCTTTATATGTTGAGCATGACGTTATATGGTATGGAACATCCCTTTGACCTGTTGGGGTCAGCTGTCCCAGCTGCGTCCCCTCCCAAATTGTTGTGCACTCCCAGCCTACTTGCTGGTGGGGTGGTGTGAGAAGCAGAAAAGGCCTTGGCTCTGTGTAAGCACTGCTCAGCAATAATGAAAACATCCCTGTGTTAGCAACACTGTTTCCAGCACAAATCCAAAACATAACCTCATGGTGGCTACTATGAAGAAAATTAACTCTATCCCAGCCAAAACCAGCACAATTGGCAACTCTGGTGAGAGAAGGAAGAAAATGATGGGAGGAAAGCATTCTGGGAAACATGAATGATATAAACATATTTTATTTAGCTGCCAATAAGATAAGACTTATATCATACTTTGAGAACTCATACTAGCACTCCCTGAAACAGAAATATATACAGGTGGGACAGGTTAAGTGTTGTGATTATATTTTAAAATGTGTTTCTTTTTACTATTTATATCATCTCCTTTTGCAATAAAATATTGGTCTTAAAGATTGCGTCCTTTACAGATGACCTCAGATAAAGTTTACAGGAATGGTGACATCAGTCTGAATGTCAGCAGAATTCACATCTCTATTGATCTTGCTAATCAGATAACTCTTGTTTGTAAGCATAGATATTAGCAGAAATTTTTATATCAGTTAGTGAGGAAATAAAACTATGACAAAAGAACAATTTCATCTCTCATGATACACTCTGAAAAAGGTGATCCTGCTGACATTGTTCTGCAAACCATGCTGTAATGGCAGAAATTCTGACACAATATGGCCAAGGGCACCACAGTGTGATGTAAGATAATTAAAAGTTCCTATCATCAGAAAGATTTTTGATCAATCTTAGGCAATGCCATGAATAACAGCAATGAATCAAAGAATCTAAAGAATACTCTTCAGAACAGGAACATATTCTTCCTTTAGTAAGGTGATATTCTAGCTCACACTGCAATTTCATTTCATGAGTATACAGCTATCAGTGTAAGGAATGTGAAGTGCCACAATATCTTGCTAGAAACTGAAGGTCAGCCACTTGGAATAAATACAAGATGACTTAAAATATGGTTAAAAGATTAATATTTACAATGGTGGGAAATATAATAGAAATATTTTCCCTTTTTTATAGCAGCAGCAATTCCTTTACATACAAAATAAACAAAGCAACAAAAACAAGATGGTGTTTTGAAATCTACCATCAGTACTCTCTACTACTAAGCAATAAAAGTATCGTCAGTCAGGACACAGTACTTTGTATTGCTGTGCTTTGTTAAACTCATTATTCTACTTCTGATAAAACAGCTATAAGGATTAAAAAAACCAAAAACAAAAACAAAAACAAAAAAACAAAGAAACCCAAAAAAGAAAAAATTGTGATGAACACTTAAGCATGACAAGATGATTAAATACTCCTTATTCATTCCTGTAGTTTACCTCTACCTTATTCAGACTTTTATTGTATTTTTAAGAAGCATCCCCATTGGGATAAACATTCAATGCAAGTAATTAGAACAGTTATTGAGCTAGAGGAGGTTTCTTTGTAAGATTTAGAAGGCACAGCATTTCCTCTAACATACTTAGGAGCATGTTTTTTGTATAAGACTTGAGCAGGTCACATGTTCAGCTGATGTTTTTTCCTTGTCTGTGATATAATACCCAGACATATGATCTTCCATGTTTTTTATACTAAACATGTCTGAAGATATATTAAGGGAATAATCACAGGAATAATAATAAAAATCATAGGAATAGGCCTAGGCTGTCTATCAAAATCAACTTTGTATTTTACATTTTCTTCCTCAAGGTGTATAAAAACAAGATAATTAAATCAAAACCATGGAATTCACAAAGTCACTTTTTTGTATCATCATCATCAGAGCTCAAAACATAATCTGCCTGGTTTATCGTGCTTAAATGGGATTGAAATTAATAGATAGTAGTGGGGAGCTGGTCTGTAAATATATTTGGATAAAATTGTGAGGCTCTACACGCTTGACAGGAAACAACACTTTAACAAATCTCATAAAACAGTGCAGTCAAGAGAACTGGTGCTTAAGTTACGCTACATGTTGATGTCAAGCAGATTAGAGAGCTAAAATCATCAGAGAAGATAAAAGAAATACAGTGATTAATTAAACATAGAACCTAAACCCATAAGTGATAGTAGTTAAAACATAATTGCTGGGTTTTTTTAGTTGATCAGAAAGAAGTTCCTTGAAAATCTGTACATTGTGCAAACTAGATTTCCTCTCTTTTGTGTAAGACTGCCAATACTAATTTAGTTTTGACTTCCTTTTCATTAAAATCTATGTAATATTTAATCCATCAAGATTCAAAATTATTTTGCCTTGACATTTTATAATTTATAATGTTACAATTTTCTGTGGAAATCTTTGAATTTACACTTCAATTAGAAATTTAAAAAATAAAATATGAGTTTTTTCCAAAAGGAAATTTGTTTTCTAAATTTTTTTAAGCAAGCAGCTGTTTCCCATTGCACTATTGAGAAAAAGAAGAATAATTTCCTATTTTGAAAAAATGTGCATCATAAATAAAATTAAAACATAAGAATGCAAAAAACAATTATGACATAAATGTGATTAATAAAACCTCAGTATTAAAAACTAGTAGCTTAATAGAAATTAAATGGGGATTTGTTATCTGCATACTAATCAATTTTTATCTGGAATAATGTAACCCTTCTGAAATCAGAAGAACCAAGGTCAGATGAACAGTCTTCCAAAAATGTAGTAGCTGTCTGAACTGAACTTACTTGGATGAAACTGCTGCCAAGCATCCTATTAAGAATTGCTCCACATACTATGCTCCTTCTCTTGTGCAGTGGGGACTGATCATTTAATGTAACTCCTGAAAAACATAAGACTGTAATTTCCTCAGAATAGTCTCCTTGAAGGGTCTCATTGCAGCACTTGGTTTAACAGCGCTTTAAATGGTAGGATTGAAGGTGCCAGTTATTAGTGTCAGTAGGGAAGATCATTCTGTGGGTTAAGAAAAGTATATTAAAAATAAACCAAATGGGTAGATAAGAAATCATTAGGCAAAGTGAAATAGTGAAATAATGAACAGTGAAGTAAAGGCTTAGCTTCCTTTGGTCAGGAGCAGCATAGCAAATGTGCATCCAGGCTGGATCTTGAAGGTCAAGTGCATGTTGTAGTGGGTTATTACTGCAGCTGGGGTAAGCTTTTGGCTACTGACCCTCTGATCCTCAGAGGAAAAAACTTCTCCAGTGCACAGGGCATTCAAACATCATGAAGCAGCAGCTGCAATTCAACAGTCCCAAGTGTGCTTCAGGGAGTTTCAATCCTTGATAGGATTTTCTGTCTAAATATTTTTGCTGAACTACAACTAGGATTGAATATCACAACCTGTCCCTTTCTCTTTTTAAATAACCTATTGCTACCAAGAAAGCATGTCATCCTGTCTCAGGATGGGTACTAGGTGACACTTAGACATGGCTTCTTAAGGCAAATTAAATTTTAAGGACTAGTTGTCCTGAGGGCATGTTCTATCATTACATCTTAAAATGAATTCACTAAATTAATAGAATCATAGAATAGTCCAGTTTGGAAGGGACCTCAGAAGATCATCTGGTCCAATCTTTTATGGGAAAGAGAGCCTCGATGAGATTATCTAGTATCTTGTTTAATCACAAACTTTGAATAAAATTTGTTTGGTACTATTTTAGTAAGTTTAAGGCAGAAGAGATCACAGTTGTGATCTAGCCTGACCTTAGTCCAGAATCAAGGCCAAAACACTCCTCTGTAACTATTCATTCTCTAAATTTAATAGGTATTCTTGACCTAGATTATTATCATTTTAATCTTCATCATAACGTAAGTTTTCAATGAAGAGGACATTATGAGTTTATCATGGTCTTGTCTTCATCAACACACTCAGATTAAAGTGAAATAAGTGAAATTCTAATTTTTCAGGATTTTCACAAGCTACTCCTGGAAAAGGTTAGAAAAAAGTCTTCAGTTTTCATTTTACTGATTGAATATCTTACCTTTCACAATATTTTTCTTTGCATATACACAAATATTTTCCTATAAATACAATTCTACTGAGTTTATCCCATTTTTAACTACCCATAACTTAAATTTTTTCTAGCATTACTTTTTTTTTTTTTTTTTTGCTATGTTAGTGTAGTTCAGCTTCTCAAAACTAGCTGGACTGTTTTCATTACAAGGATTAAAACTGTATCTGAAAAGAAATATACTGAGATGCAGAAAGATTGACAGGGTTAGCATGAACTGTTTAATCCAGGATTTCACAATAGCCCCTTGTACTTTGAAACTTAAATAGCTGATCAGCTTTTGCACCCAAATCTTGGCTTGATCTGACAGATGTTCTGAGATTTTTTCTGACAGATTGAACTTTGTTCAAAATGAAGTCAAAAAATGGTTATGCCTCTCATTTAACAGCTAAAGGTCTAGAACAGGAATCAGATATAATTTTACATATTCTTTCTCCTTAGAAACCTTCCTTTCTTCCGCTGTATATAAGAAACTAAATAGTAGCAAATGTCTTTAAATAACCTAGAGTTTTGGGAGCAAGAACTCTACTCCAGTTTCCTTTGCACAGAGATGTTACTGATTCACTTTGGTGATAGGCCCTTGAGCTAATAGGAAAAGAGAATGAAAGAGCCACTGTTACATTGTAAAGATCAAATCCCACAGCTGCCATCAGCTTAGGATTTGAAGGTGATACTAGTAGTTATATGGAGGATAAACATATCAGATACTTGAAAAAAGGACTCAGTACATTCTTGGTGATAAGGTCCACAGGTGGCTACAGCAACATGCTGGCTACAGAAACATGGTGACTTGGATGCTGGTTCTGAAGTCCTAAGGGTCTGAGTGAAGAAAACAGTGTCTCAGGGAAGGAATTGTTGCTTGTTTCACTAAACATCTGCTACTGGCTACTATTGTCTGATGAGCTGCGTAGACCCAGTCAAGCTGATCAAGATGGGAAGAATTTGTTCTGTTTTCAAGTCTACATTTTGTCTGGTAATCACCCTTCATCTTTCTGACTCAGATATACAGTAAGCACTTGCTAACTATCCTATATGGCAGAGGATGGGCAGCTGGGAGCAGGCAATGGGTAATGACAGTAGATAATTTGGAATCTTCCTCATGGTACATCCATAAATTTGGATTTTATTAGGATTATCAAAGTTATAGTTAAAGGAAGTCAAATATTGTCTTAGAAAAATATAAAACAAGCAAAAGAAAAATAAAATTCATGTAAACCTATTGTCCAACTCCTCTTACAGATATGACAATATTTACTTACTTTAGAAAAGTACAAAGTCTGGGCATCTAATTTTTCCTGAAAAACCTTTCTAGAATCTCAATATTTTCAAATTTTGCTGTACTGAGACAAAGGTTCATTTGCAGAAAACTGTCAATCTGAAAGCCTTTGTGCCAAATTTAGTAGGATTTGGGAAAAAATAAGATAGTTAAAATTTAATGGCTTAACATAATATTAGCCACTTGATGCTAGTGTTAATATTAATGGTAATAAAACTGGCCTTCTACTAAAATCCATGGCCATTTGGTTTGAGAGAAATGTTTCTATTATAACAGTGCTCATTTAGTTCTATATTTATTTTTTTTAATCCACATCTACACAGGGAAGACTGGGCAAATAATTGTCTTATTTTTCCCTTTTATATTTTATTTTTTTGTCTTCATCTGCCCTTTTGTTTTAAGAAGTACTTCAAATTATCTTAGAGTATTTTAACCGTGGTGTGTTTTGCTACGTGAAGGTTAACGTTAGGAGAACATTTTTTATCGCACAGTATAAGAAAATGTCACTTGGCATGAGAGATTAGAAAAATTTCAACACAGTCCAAAGAAAAGGGCCACTGCATGTTGTTGATGGATTACTCTTCCAATGCCAGGCAGAGTTCATTAGTTTTTGTGCCTTCAGGGCCTCATTCCAGGTTTGAGTTCTCACGTGACAATACAAATTAGGGATACACGGGGTTGTAATGACATATTCAGTCCTTGCTGTGCACAATAGCCATGCATCTGTAACAAGAAGCAGAATGTTTGTCAGTTTGAGGAGGCTTTATGACGCACAGAAGGCATCCTGCAGCTAAGTCATTGGGCTGAACTGACAGCTACTGGTGACTGTATTGCTCTAATGCATGTTTGATCCTTCCAAACACAGTCTCCCATTAAGATACAAGGCAGTTTCAATTTGTCATCCAAGTGTTTATTAAATATATTTAGCCAAGTTCAGGGATGATTTACATGTGCCTTTGCTGCCGCAGATTGTTTTTTTGTTGTGTTTTTTCTTGTGTGTGTTTTTGGGTTTTTTGGGGGTTGTTTTTTTTTTTTCCTTGTATTAATTTGTGCTGTGAGTGAACTTCAGCTGTTTTTGTAGTTTCACTTAGGAAAAAACAAGATACATGAAGGTATAATGGTGTGTGATATACCTGCCTTTGATGGTCTTTTCAAGGTTTTTATACACATTTAATATTAAGGATTGATTGTAGACAGTCATTTTTACATAGTATTTTCAAAAGCTATAGGAGGGATATTTTATACAAGCAATGCCATTGATACCAGTAGTTCTTAAAACACAGGTGGAAAACATTATTGTGTTCACTATATATTTGTGATCTATCTCTTAAAAAGTTGTTCTCAAATTGACTAGTTTACTGCAGTTTTATCCCATTTGTAAAGAAATGCAATTTCTTGTTCTTCAAGGATGATTTTTTTTCAGTGATGTTCATTCTTACCCACTCACTTATGGAAAAAAAATCTTAAAAAATCATTAAATTACAATCCAAGGCCACTTGCTTTTCAGCAGAAATAGAATTTTAAAGAGTTAAAAAAGATGGCTGACAGAATTAACTAATAGGTAAAGTATTTTCTAAACCTTCAATGTAAACACATTGGTTTTGAGACAAATGGGATCCTTGTTGGCACCTATATGAATGCATGCAAGGAAGTGTATTTGGCTCAGAAATATTTAATAAATTAAATTTGCTCTTGAAAAAACACACCAAACGAAATGGCGAAGGTAGACATGAGAACTTTGAAGTAAAAACTGATGTTTCTCTCCCACTGCTTTCATATATCTTGAAAATAACCAAAACATCTTTAAAAGATTATTTTTATATTCTGTGCTTTCAGTCTTGAAGAAAAGTTATGCTCCCATTACCTTCTTTGCAACTATGATATCTGAAGCATTTCTAAGTTGAAATTGAGATTTGAAGTCCCAGACACTGGAAATATTTTAACTGAAAATTTTGAGATTATATGACATCAAGGATAAACTTTCTAGCATAGACAAACCGGGCTGTGCTAAAATTATTGTGTAGAAAAAAACGGATGAAATAACAAGCTAGTAGTAAAAGAATATATAGGAACTATAAAAAGGTGTTATTTTAGAAGAAAATTCTATATTGCATACACATATTATGTCATGTCTGTCAGAGTATAAGGCAGTGTCACATTCATACTGCTAATAATTGGTGCCTCACATTCAATAGAAAAATATTATCAGTTTACTTGTGGTTTAATCAGTTCATTAATTTCCCTGAATCCCACACATTATTCTGTATAACAATACAATTTTCTAAAATCTAAATAATTTCTGTGTTGCAGTGATTTTCCATACCTCTCTAGCAAAGATTCTTCCAACATTGATAAAATATTAAACCTTTCATTTTGACAGTAAAATAATAATCCAGATAGAATACGCAGACTTTTGTAAAAAAAATTCTATGCAGAATAGTCCTTCCCTATTATCCTCCTAGATCTCTCTTGGTATGGTCTTAGCTTTTCTCCTTAAAACACTGCTGTTTTCACAGGTAGATTTGTATCACTTCTTTCATCTCTCAAACAAGAAAAAGCTATCTACAACTTCAAACTATTCCCTTCCTAAATTTAGCCTTCCAACACAACTTCTTTTTGTTGAAGTAATCCTTTCAATTTCTTTCTAAACCAACCTTTCCTAATCTCTGAATCAAGTCCTGAAAGTGGATATATGAAACTACGGTTAATGCAGTAGCTGCAACCCATGTAATAATTCCCAAATATCAGTCAGATTAAAACCATCCCAGCAAATAACAGTATGCAGGACAATGACCCTGGTATTTATTTGGCTATTTTTTCAATCTCATGACAGGTTTGATACTGGCACAGTTGTAGCAAAAATGCCACAGCCTGACCCAACAATGCAGGGTCTTGGGACTTGTCTGGGTTTGTTTTAGCCTTATCTGTTTTCTAGGCTGTTCAGCCATGATAACAGTTCTAGTAGTCAGGTAGTATTGCCCAAATTTGTTTTGGTCCAGTTTTGGTTTATAGTAATAACAAGTAGTTATCTTGCATAAAATTGAATAGTCTACTCTAGAGTGAAATGTGGCAAGGAAAAGTGCAGACACATGATAATACCAGGAGGTTTCAGTCTGTAAATGCAAATTGTAGTGGTCAAAAAATTATTGCTACTGGTGAGCAACCTTATGAACCAGGTAAAACTGTTTCTAAAGATAAACAAGAGAAGAGAAAAATGGAGGAACTGGGAATCAATTAAAAGACATCACAAAAACAGACTGTACTAAGAAAAAAATATTTTCAGTGTCATAGAGACATTTTCAGACAAAGATGCCAGAAGAAAAGTGATTTGGGAGGGTTAGGGGAAAGACAAGCTCAGAACTAGCCTCTGCTGCACTGAGGAGCTCCCCACTGAAGTACATGCACATATATGTGTATAAAGGAAAAACATCAGAGTATGTATTTTGACAAAGGGACTAAAATATGTATTGCTCTAGAGAAAAAAAAAAAAGGAAATAAGATATTTATATGTTAAACATATATTTACTATCCATACTATGCACACATGTATTGAGGAGGAACAAAATGAACTTGGAAGAAAAAAAAATATTATTTTACCCTAGTGATATATTTCAACCTTTAAAATTTTTCCCATCTGACTTGAGAGAAAATTAAGAATTTTCCTTCATATTTCACTGAAAAACTGGGAAACAAATATTTCTGTCACTGCAAAGTCATACTTGTATGATACTCTATTATAAATTCAGAGAACTCTTCTCAGAAAGTGCTAGTACAACAGAAATTGAACTTTTATCTGTGACAGTCCAAGTGAGTAACCAACAGTATTATGAGCACCCAGCCTTGCAATGCTGGAACTTCTACAATTTGTACCAAATGATTAAACTATACATTGGACTAGATAGTCATCGTAAGAGAGGTAATTTAGTCTTGTAGTTCTGATATTCAAGAGAATGGAAGAGAATTGACTGGTGAGTTGCTTATCAGACTGCATGATTAAGACATAAAAACTCTAGAAAAACTATTGACATTATATTCAGAGCATAGTGGAGACTCCACTTCAAATTCCTATTCCAAATTGAGTTTCAAGGACAGTTTTTTAAGTTATATATTCCCCTCTTGAGGTAGGTTGCATATACCTAGTGAATATTTGAACAGAATATTTACACCCAATGTGCTAAGAAAAATGTTTTACAATAAATTAAGAGTTCTTGACAGTCTATTAATTTTTAGATGTATATATGCACTGATGTTTCTCTCCCACTGCTTTCATATATCTTGAAAATAACCAAAACATCTTTAAAAGATTATTTTTATATTCTGTGCTTTCAGTCTTGAAGAAAAGTTATGCTCCCATTACCTTCATTCCCCTACTCATTCCACGAGTGAGACGGAACATCGCAGAAAAAGGACTGTCAGAATAATGCAGCCAGCATTAAAATGTGTAAAGTTTCATACAAGTTTTGTTTACAGTGTCTTTTGTCTCTAATGTTGCAAAACACAAGGAAAGCAATCTCATTTCTTAGAATAAAATAGGGTATGCCTCCACCTTCCTTTGCTGAGAAAGACAGCAGGA
>NW_010125721.1:0-358 GCF_000699245.1 Pterocles gutturalis | reverse complement strand
ATTTGGGGGAAAATCCCACAGGCAAGGGAAAGTACTTTTATATCAGCTTTGTGTTAGCAGATAAGCACAACACTCCACAAATGTGAGGCCTGGGACACTGTATTATCTAGTTCTATTCTTTTCAGGTGGTTAAACAAAAGTTTTCTTACAATTCTGTCATTGTGTCAAAGGTAAATTTCTAAGTAAATTTTGTGGCTTTCTTTGTTTAAACCCATTAAAAATCAAGAGATTTATCATTACAGTATAAAAAGAGAAACACTTTTAACCACTACATTCTTGCCGTTTCATTTAGTTTTAATGGTAGACATTAACAGAGGAAAATAATGTTCTGATCATAGGCATACAATTTCTTTTCATA
>NW_010125720.1:0-526 GCF_000699245.1 Pterocles gutturalis | reverse complement strand
GGACAGGCTGCTCTGCAACAAAGAAAATATCAGAGCACAAGCCTCTGCACACCCTGTGCTGAACAGAGCTTCACAGTCTGGTGGAAACAATCTCGGGAACAAGAGGGTCTTGGCTCCCAGGCAGGGCTCAGCCACGATGTCCAGAACCGTCACGGGCCCAAAGGACAGAATTAATAGCCACCAGGCTAAGGAGGAGCCGATTCAGGATAAATTCAGGAAAACCTTGCCAGGCTCAAAGAGCGCATCTCAAAAACCAAATATCAAAACTCATCCGTTGCAGCCCCCTCGGTTACTTAGTGCTTCTACTAATTTGCTCCATAAAAAACCAGGAAAACACAAACACGGGAAGGGGACCCACAGGAAAGCCGCCCAACATGCTTCCAGGGGGAAGTTTTAAGCCCTCCAGCAGACCCCCCCAAATGAAAAGATCTCCCACAAAGCCTCCAGCCTCCGGCAGGCCCCAGGGGACCACAAACCTGAAATCCAGCCTGAAACCGGGCGGCACCGTGCAGTGGCCAAGGACCAC
>NW_010125719.1:350-572 GCF_000699245.1 Pterocles gutturalis | reverse complement strand
AGCCCCTCGAGGGCGACGGGCAGGGCTGCCAGGCAGGACATCATCCAGCCATGGGTTCTCCAAGCATCTGGCATCGGCAACCAGGTCACCGTGTAGCCTGAGGGACCAACATCCCCATGTCCAGAGCTGGGGCACAGACATCTGTTCGTTGCAGCATCCCTGCGGACAACGGCTGGGCAACTGGCTGACCCTCCCCGCGTCCCGATGCTGGGGGTATGGGTG
>NW_010125719.1:0-236 GCF_000699245.1 Pterocles gutturalis | reverse complement strand
GTGTTTTAGGGATAATAAATTGCTAATCAGCAGCCACCCCCCGTCTCCCTCCTCGGTGTCCTCTGCAGCAACACTCTCCGATCATTAATTCCAAACTACAATACTGATCAGCTTGCGTGTTCGCCGTCTGCGCTGACAATCATTAACCATAATATGGAATTTATAATGTGGAGACGTGGAACCTGGTGAGACGAACGGCTCTGCTGTTTAATCAGTTTTACCAGATGATATAATGC
>NW_010125718.1:0-271 GCF_000699245.1 Pterocles gutturalis | reverse complement strand
TGGGTTTTTTATTTTTCGCGGGGAAGAAGATGGGGAGAAGGAGAAATAAGAGAGAAAGCAAAGCTGGGCACAGCTTCGCCAAATCCACCTCCTATCTGAAGGGATTTCTTTTTTAAAAATCTAAGATAAGGGGCAATGGTTTTACAAAGGGGCTTCGAATTAAATTTCTCCTCGATAAAGCTTTGCAAAACTCTCTGCTTATCGGAGGAGAAGAAGGGAGGCTGCTGATTCTGACGAGGATAAGAAAGCGAGGTAGAGAAATAGATTTTGG